>NW_025416823.1:0-98587 GCF_016746395.2 Drosophila simulans
CGAATTTGTTCTGTTCGAACATGTTCTGTTCGAACATGTTCAGTTCGAACATGTTTGTTCGAACATGTTCTGTTCATGTCTCTGTCGAACATGTTCTGTTCATTGTTCTGTTTCGAACATTGGATGTTCTGTTCGAACATGTTCTGTTCGAACTGTTCTGTTCGAACATGTTCTGTTCAACATGTTTAGTTCGAATGTTTGTTCATGTTCTGTAACATGTTCTGTTCGAACATGTTCTTGTTCGAACATGTTTCTGTTCGAACATGTTCTGTTCGAATTGTTCTGTTCGAACATGTTCAATGTATTCGAACATGTTTTTTCGAACATGTTCTGTTCGAACATGTTCTGTCGAACATGTTCTGTTCGAACATGTTCTGTTCGGAACATGTTCTGTTCGAACATGTTCGCTGTTCGAACATGTTCTGTTCGACATGTTCTGTTCGAACATGTTCTGTTGAATGTTCTGTTCGAACATGTTCTGTTCGAACATGTTCTGTTCGAACATGTTCTGTTCGAACATGTTCTGTTCGAACATGTTCTGTTCGAACATGTTCTGTTCGAACACGTTCTGTTCGAACATGTTCTGTTCGAACATGCTCTGTTCGAACATGTTCAGTTCGAACATGTTCTGTTCGAACATGTTCTGTTTGAACATGTGTTGTTCGAACATGTTCTGTTCGATTATGTTCTGTTCGAACATGTTCTGTTCGATTATGTTCTGTTCGAACATGTTCTGTTCGAACAAGTTCTGTTCGAACATGTTCTGTTCGAACCTGTTCTGTTCGAATTTGTTCTGTTCAAACATGTTCTGTTCGAACATGTTCTGTGCAAACATGTTCTGTTCGAACATGATCTGTTCGAATATGTTCTGTTCGAACATGTTCTGTTTGAACATGTTTTGTTCGAACATGTTCTGTTCGATTAATTTCTGTTCGAACATGTTCTGTTTGAACATGTTCTGTTCGAACATGTTCTGTTCGAACATGTTCTGTTCGAACATGTTCTGTTCGAACATGATCTGTTCGAACATGTTCTGTTCGAACATGTTCTGTTCGAACATGTTCTGTTCGAACATGTTCTGTTCGATTATGTTCTGTTCGAACATGTTCTGTTCGAACATGTTCTGTTCGAACATGTTCTGTTCGAACCTGTTCTGTTCGAATTTGTTCTGTTCAAACATGTTCTGTTCGAACATGTTCTGTGCAAACATGTTCTGTTCGAACATGTTCTGTTCGAATATGTTCTGTTCGAACATGTTCTGTTCGAACATGTTCTGTTCGAACATGTTCTGTTCGAACATGTTCTGTTCGAATATGTTCTGTTCGAACATGTTCTGTTTGAACATGTTCTGTTCGAACATGTTCTGTTCGAACATGTTCTGTTCGAACATGTTCTGTTCGAACATGATCTGTTCGAACATGTTCTGTTCGAACATGTTCTGTTCGAACATGTTCTGTTCGAACATGTTCTGTTCGAACATGTTCTGTTTGAACATGTTTTGTTCGAACATGTTCTGTTCGATTATGTTCTGTTCGAACATGTTCTGTTCGATTATGTTCTGTTCGAACATGTTCTGTTCGAACATGTTCTGTTCGAACATGTTCTGTTCGAACATGTTCATTTCGAACTTGTTCTGTTCGAAGATATTCTGTTCGAACATGTTCTGTTCGAACATGTTCTGTTCGAACATGTTCTGTTCAAACATGTTCTGTTCGAACATGTTCTGTTCGAACATGTTCTGTTCGAACATGTTCTGTTCGAACATGTTCTGTTCGAACCTGTTCTGTTCGAATTTGTTCTGTTCAAACATGTTCTGTTCGAACATGTTCTGTTCAAACATGTTCTGTTCGAATATGTTCTGTTCGAACATGTTCTGTTCAAACATGTTCTGTTCGAACATGTTCTGTTCGAACATGTTTTGTGCAAACATGTTCTGTTCGAACATGTTCTGTTCGAATATGTTCTGTTCGAACATGTTTTGTTCGAACAAGTTCTGTTCGAACATGTTCTGTTCGAACATGTTCTGTTCGAACGTGTTCTGTTCAAACATGTTCTGTTCGAACATTTTCTGTTCAAACATTTTCTGTTCGAACGTGTTCTGTTCGAAATTGTTCTGTTCTGTTCGAACATGTTCTGTACGAATTTTTCTGTTCGAACATGTTCTGTTCGAACATGTTCTGTTCGAACATGTTCTGTTCGAATATGTTCTGTTCGAACATGTTCTGTTCAAACATGTTCTGTTCGAACATGTTCTGTTCGAACATGTTCTGTTCGAACAAGTACTGTTCGAACATGTTCTGTTCGAACATGTTCTGTTCGAACATGTTCTGTTTGAACATGTTTTGTTCGAACATGTTCTGTTCGAACATGTTCTGTTCGAACATGTTCAGTTCGAACATGTTCTGTTCCAATATGTTCAGTTCGAACATGTTTTGTTCGAACATGTTCTGTTCGAAAATGTTCTGTTCGAACATGCTCTGTTCGAACATGTTCTGTTCAAACATGTTCTGTTCAAACATGTTCTGTTCGAACATTTTCTGTTCAAACATTTTCTGTTCGAACGTGTTCTGTTCGAAATTGTTCTGTTCTGCTCGAACATGTTCTGTTCGAATTTGTTCTGTTCGAACATGTTCTGTTCGAACATGTTCTGTTCGAACATGTTCTGTTCGAACATGTTCTGTTCGAACATGTTCTGTTCGAACATGTTCTGTTCGAACATGTTCTGTTCGAACATGTTCTGTTCGAACATGTTCTGTTCGAACATGTTCTGTTCAAACATATTCTGTTCGAACGTGTTCTGTTCGAAATTGTTCTGTTCTGTTCGAACATGTTCTGTTCGAATTTGTTCTGTTCGAACATGTTCTGTTCGAACATGTTCTGTTCGAACATGTTCTGTTCGAACATGTTCTGTTCGAAAATGTTCTGTTCGAACATGTTCTGTTCGAACATGTTCTGTTCGAACATGTTCTGTTCCAACATGTTCTCGAACATGTTCTGTTCGAACATGTTCTGTTCGAACATGTTCTGTTCGAACATGTTCTGTTCGAACATGTTCTGTTCGAACATGTTCTGTTCGAACATGTTCTGTTCGAACATGTTCTGTTCGAACATGTTCTGTTCGAACATGTTCATTTCGAACTTGTTCTGTTCGAAGATATTCTGTTCGAACATGTCTGTTCGAAATGTTCTGTTCGAACATGTTCTGTTCAACATGTTCTGTTCGAACATGTTCTGTTCGAACATGTTCTGTTCGAACATGTTCTGTTCGAACATGTTCTGTTCGAACCTGTTCTGTTCGAATTTGTTCTGTTCAAACATGTTCTGTTCGAACATGTTCTGTTCAAACATGTTCTGTTCGAATATGTTCTGTTCGAACATGTTCTGTTCAAACATGTTCTGTTCGAACATGTTCTGTTCGAACATGTTTTGTGCAAACATGTTCTGTTCGAACATGTTCTGTTCGAATATGTTCTGTTCGAACATGTTTTGTTCGAACAAGTTCTGTTCGAACATGTTCTGTTCGAACAAGTACTGTTCGAACATGATCTGTTCGAACATGTTCTGTTCGAACATGTTCTGTTCGAACATGTTCTGTTCGAACATGTTCTGTTCGAACATGTTCTGTTTGAACATGTTTTGTTCGAACATGTTCTGTTCGATTATGTTCTGTTCGAACATGTTCTGTTCGATTATGTTCTGTTCGAACATGTTCTGTTCGAACATGTTCTGTTCGAACATGTTCATTTCGAACTTGTTCTGTTCGAAGATATTCTGTTCGAACATGTTCTGTTCAAACATGTTCTGTTCGAACATGTTCTGTTCAAACATGTTCTGTTCGAACATGTTCTGTTCGAACATGTTCTGTTCGAACATGTTCTGTTCGAACATGTTCTGTTCGAACATGTTCTGTTCGAACCTGTTCTGTTCGAATATGTTCTGTTCAAACATGTTCTGTTCGAACATGTTCTGTTCAAACATGTTCTGTTCGAATATGTTCTGTTCGAACATGTTCTGTTCAAACATGTTCTGTTCGAACATGTTCTGTTCGAACATGTTTTGTGCAAACATGTTCTGTTCGAACATGTTCTGTTCGAATATGTTCTGTTCGAACATGTTTTGTTCGAACAAGTTCTGTTCGAACATGTTCTGTTCGAACAAGTACTGTTCGAACATGATCTGTTCGAACATGTTCTGTTCGAACAAGTACTGTTCGAACATGTTCTGTTCGAACATGTTCTGTTCGAACATGTTCTGTTTGAACATGTTTTGTTCGAACATGTTCTGTTCGATTATGTTCTGTTCGAACATGTTCTGTTCGATTATGTTCTGTTCGAACATGTTCTGTTCGAACATGTTCTGTTCGAACATGTTCATTTCGAACTTGTTCTGTTCGAAGATATTCTGTTCGAACATGTTCTGTTCAAATATGTTCTGTTCGAACATGTTCTGTTCAAACATGTTCTGTTCGAACATGTTCTGTTCGAACATGTTCTGTTCGAACATGTTCTGTTCGAACATGTTCTGTTCGAACATGTTCTGTTCGAACCTGTTCTGTTCGAATTTGTTCTGTTCAAACATGTTCTGTTCGAACATGTTCTGTTCAAACATGTTCTGTTCGAATATGTTCTGTTCGAACATGTTCTGTTCAAACATGTTCTGTTCGAACATGTTCTGTTCGAACATGTTTTGTGCAAACATGTTCTGTTCGAACATGTTCTGTTCGAATATGTTCTGTTCGAACATGTTTTGTTCGAACAAGTTCTGTTCGAACATGTTCTGTTCGAACATGTTCTGTTCGAACGTGTTCTGTTCAAACATGTTCTGTTCGAACATTTTCTGTTCAAACATTTTCTGTTCGAACGTGTTCTGTTCGAAATTGTTCTGTTCTGTTCGAACATGTTCTGTACGAATTTTTCTGTTCGAACATGTTCTGTTCGAACATGTTCTGTTCGAACATGTTCTGTTCGAACATGTTCTGTTCGAATATGTTCTGTTCGAACATGTTCTGTTCAAACATGTTCTGTTCGAACATGTTCTGTTCGAACATGTTCTGTTCGAACATGTTCTGTTCGAACATGTTCTGTTCGAACATGTTCTGTTCGAACATGTTCTGTTCGATTATGTTCTGTTCGAACATGTTCTGTTCGATTATGTTCTGTTCGAACATGTTCTGTTCGAACATGTTCTGTTCGAACATGTTCTGTTCAAACATGTTCTGTTCGAACATTTTCTGTTCAAACATTTTCTGTTCGAACGTGTTCTGTTCGAAATTGTTCTGTTCTGTTCGAATTTGTTCTGTTCGAACATGTTCTGTTCGAACATGTTCTGTTCGAACATGTTCTGTTCGAACATGTTCTGTTCGAACATGTTCTGTTCGAACATGTTCTGTTCAAATAAGTTCTGTTCGAACATGTTCTGTTCAAACATGTTCTGTTCGAACATGTTCTGTTCGAACATGTTCTGTACAGGACCGAGTACGGGACAGAGTACTGGACCGAGTACAGGACCGAGTACGGCATCGAGTACGGGACCAAGTATGGGACCGAGTACGGCACCGAATACGGGACCGAGTACGGGACAAAGTATGGGACCGAGTACAAGACCGAGTACGGGAACGAGTACGGGAAAGAGTATGGGACGGAGTACGGGACGGAGTACGGGACCGAGTACGGGATCCAGTACGGAACCTTACGGGACCGATTGTTCTGTTCGAACATATTCTGTTCGAACATGTTCTGTTCCAATATGTTCAGTTCGAACATGTTTTGTTCGAACATGTTCTGTTCGAAAATGTTCTGTTCGAAAATGTTCTGTTCGAACATATTCATGTTCTGGACCGAGTACAGGACCGAGTACGGCACCGAGTACGGGACCAAGTATGGGACCGTTTTTTTTTTTTTTTTTTTTTTTTAAACTTATTGCGTTATTTATTGGATCTTCTCTTTTTGTGAGACTAACAATAATTATTCAAATCTTATTATATAACTTATATTAATTACAGTATGAAGTAATTGTATTAGTTAGAGACGGCCCTAGGATTTCTTTGCTGGGCTGGAGAATCTTTGCGCTTCAGTCGGCTCTGACTGTAGACTCGCGTAAGCGACTTCGCGAGAGGATTTTCGTGTGCGGCGAGCTTTGCTTGATGTTTACTTTTTTTCAACTGAATTTCCTCATTGACAAGGTTTATGTGGAGGTCTCTATGGATGCTTTCGCTGCGTAGGTACCATGGTGCCCCAGTGATAGTTCGCAGAATCGTGGACTGAGCTCGCTGTATGATTTCAATGTTGGTTTTTGAAGCGTTTCCCCATAGTTCACAGCCGTATGTCCAGATGGGTTTTAGCACGGTATTGTAGAGGAGTACTTTGTATTCCAGACTAGGGGAGAGTTGTAGTTAATAAGCCAGTGAAGATTGGCTGCTTTAAGCTTCATATGAGTCCTCTTAGATTCTATATGTCGCCGCCAGGTGAGGCGTCTATCTAGGTGAACGCCGAGATATGTTACAACGTCTGCTTGTGGGATAAGTGTATTGTTCAGGGTACAGGGTGGGCAGGTTTGTCTGTTAAGTGTGAAGGTTACATGTCTGCTTTTGGTCTCGTTTATCTTAATGCGCCAGTCCGCAAACCATCTTTCCACTATTTTAAGATGGCAGGCAAGTTACTCTGTTGCCTTTGCTGGGCATCTAGATCGGCTAAGTATTGCGGTATCGTCAGCAAACGTAGAGGTTGTGAGCTGATAGTTTGTAGGCATGTCTGCTGTGAATAGGGTGTAAAGAACGGGGCCCAGTACACTACCTTGGGGGACTCCAGCATTGATAACGCGGTCGTGTGAAGTCGAACTGTTACACCTGGTTGAGAACACTCTTTTGAAGAGATAAGATTCGAACACTTTGTGCGTGTTCTGGGGAAGCAGTTTTGTTATCTTGTACATTAGTCCTTCCAGCCAGACTCGGTCAAATGCTTGTGCAACATCTAAGAATATAGCTGAACAGTATTCCCGGTGCTCAAAAGCGGTACGGATTTCGTTTGTGATGCGATTGACCTGTTCGATCGTTCCGTGATTTTTGCGAAAGCCAAACTGATGCGATGGTATTGTATTTCGCCTTCTTAAGTAGGGAGCTAGTTGTTTTAAAAATGCCTTTTCAAACAGTTTCGAGAGACACGTTAGGAGACTGATTGGTCTGTAGGATGAGGGTTGCGTTTTGTCTTTGCCTGGCTTGGGAATCATTACTATAACCGCCTTTTTCCACCTTTGGGGGTAGTATCCAAGTTTCGTAATAGCGTTGAAGAGATGGCATAAGGTCAGAACCGCACACGGTGGGAGTTCTATGATCATTTTAGGTGCCACCAAGTCATGTCCAGGTGATTTTTTGGGATTAAGATCTTTTATGATAGATGCTATCTCACTTTGGCTGAATGTAACTGGATTTATAGGGGGCAAGCTTTTAGTTACTTCAGGGAGTACAAATGAGTTGCTAGCAGGATTTGGTTGGAAAACTTTCTGAAGGTGATCGGCGAACGCATTAGCTCTATCTTCGTCGCTGCGTATCCAGCTTCCAGAGGGACCTCGCAGTGGAACGACTGTTTCTGCCGGTGGCTGTATGCTTTTGTGTGCTTTCCACAAAGGGTTCCTTTTACTGGTGGGCGATAGTTGTTTGATATATAGATGCTGAGCGTTGGCTTCCTCAAGCTTAAGTGCCCTGGTTAGTTTACGTGTTGCTATTTTTAGATGTTCTTTAGCCGTTGGGGATCTATGATTCTGCCATTCTCTTCTTAGTCTTCGTTTTTCAATTACTAGTTGTTCGATTTCACGATTTGTCTTGCTATGATTTGTCATTTTGTGTGTGTCTGGAAGTGTGTGTCTGGCTGCAGCAACAAGTGTTTCCTCTATCGATTTGACCAGGCGATCAACATCCTCGTCGGTGAATACTGTTTGAGTTGGTTCCATGTGAGTACAAACATATTTCGCGTACCTTGCCCAGTTGGTCCTGTTGCCTGTCAGCCTGTAGGGCCGCTCAGTTATATGTGGTCGGTGCCAGAGAGTAAGTAGAACTGGAGAGTGATCAGATGATAGTTCTGCAAGTGACTCGGCCGTAATATTATTTCTTGGAATCTTTCTTGTTATTGCGAAGTCAATGAGATCCGGTAGCTTATTTGGATCTGCTGGCCAGTATGTAGGCCTACCCGGAGTCACATGATCGAGCTTGTTTCGCGGCTTAATGAGCGCGTTGTAAAGTTGTTTGCCCTTTGGGTTCAGAAGACGTGATCCCCAGTGCGTATGCTTGGCGTTGTAGTCACCGGCCGCTATGAATCGCTTACCGAGTGAGTTGAAAAATTCCGTGAATTGGTCCTCAGAAACTACAAAACGAGGTGGGCAGTAGACTGCGGCCAGAGTGACGGGGCCGCTGCTGGATTGCATGCTTATGGAAGTGGATTGCAGGTAGTCCATTTCAGTTCTGTTATAAAGGTGGTGTTTGATGCGACCTCTGATAAGTATACCAGTGCCCCCATGGGCTTTGCCGTCCGGATGGTTTGTGGCGTAGAATAAGTATCCTGGGATATGGAAATTGTGCTTGTCTGTTAGATGTGTCTCGGAGAGGAGCATGACGTCAATATTTTTTTCGAATAAGAACTGGGCAAGTTCGTTTTTATGCCGTGAAACGCCATTCGCGTTCCACATAGATATTTGAATTGGAGACATTATATTGATTTGAATGACAGAAGATGCTGTATCAGCATATTTTGGTTTCGCATAAGCTCTTGCATTGTGGTTTGCATGAATGTCATAAACTCTTTTAGGGTTTGCTGGAGTGAGATCATCATCGTTTCAATGCCAGTTGATATATGCTGCGTTTGTTCGTTCGAGGTAGTTATTTTCTGTTCTTCCCGAGTAGAAGTCGACTTTTGTGTTAGCGGATTCACGGATTTAATTCCCGATTTTAAGGCACTAGCGAAGGAAATGCTAGGACTGGTACGATGTGTAGGGGGGGGTGCTGTGTAGGACGGGCCCGATTGTGGCGGGGTGTGAGCGATGTGGGTGGTCTGAGCGCGTATTGATTCTCCGCGTTTGTTAAGGCGGTTCTTTAGTTCCTTGTATACTACACAGCCACGCCAGTTCGCTGTGTGACTTTCACCGCAGTTGCTGCACATTTTAACAGAGATGTCTTCCTTGTTCTTATGGCAGTTCGCTGTGCTATGAGCTTCACTACAGACTACGCAAATAGATTTCAGCGTACAGTACGCCTTAGTGTGGCCATATTCTTGGCAGTTAGTGCACTGCACTGGGCGATTGCGCTTGTGTGGCTCTTCCACTGTGATACGCCGATGCAGTAGGAGCTGTAACTTGTAGATTGGATGAACTTCATTTTTTTTCAGGGTCTGGCGCTCTGGCTCCAACTCGATTTTGAACATTGGTTGTGGTTCCTTATTTTTGTTTAATATGTTCATGACCATTATCGCACTAAAGTTCTTTTCCTTGAGCGCTTCTACGATTTCAGTGGTCGAAACAGTTGCCTCAATCCCTTTGAGAACAACCTGTAGGCCCCTTGCGCTTTTTAGTTGGTACGTATAAAAGTTTTTTCCTGCTTCATCCAAGAATTTGGTTAGTAGACGATGGCTATCCTCGGTTTCAGTTTGAACCTTTGTTTCATTTATGTTCCCTTTTCTTAAGGGTATTACGTAAAATGAGTTTTCTCCTATAAGTGTGGCTATTTTGTTCACTAGTGCACTTGAGCTTTTTTCGCGAATATATATTGGAGGAGGCTTGACCTTCTTAGGTGACTTTGCCGGTTGTATACTTTCATCAGTAGAATTAGCCAGCAGCTCAAATCTGTTGGTGTTTTCTGGCGTTTTGTTAGTGAGCATGTTAGCATTGTCGCGTGATATTTTTGGTTTGTTTTCTGTTTGTTGACTTTTGTAATTTTGAGGGCTAAGTTTTCTTTTTATTGTTATGTAGCGATCCATTCCAGTCTGTATGGTGGACCTGGCATTCTTGTTTACGTTTTGGCTTGCTGGTAGCGCAGCAGAACCCTTAAGTTGTGTTTTTGTTTTGATCGCTGGCTCAGTAGGAGCAAATGCTTGCGTCGACGAAATTGAGCGAGCTGACGATACCGTTCCAGTTGTTGTTGTGATTGCAGTTGCAGTGGTTGTTGTTGTCACAGTACTAGTCACCGTAGGTAAGCGTAAAGAAATTTCGCAAGTGTTTGGAGATTGGGGGTTTTGTGACAGTAGGGAGGGAGAGCAAGAACGCGCTCTTTCTTGAGTTGTTGGCAATGGTAAACTTGTCGGGTTAGGGGTGATTGACCGCTCGCTGTTTACAGAAGTCGCGGAGACGTAAGAGAAGTACGCGTTGTTTCGTTGCAATGAGAGCCGGCGGTCGTCTTGCTCGCGTTGTCGCTGAACTCGAGTGTCGTTTTGGCTCATAGTGTAAAACTACTTGCTTATACTATTTCAAACACAGAATATGTATTCGAGCGATGGTGCATCGCACAGAGCGTCTCTTTCGCTTTCGATTTATTTGTTTGTATTATGTTTATAACCATTCACTTCACTAAAAACAACCGATTTTATGCGGAGCTCGATGAAAACACGTCTTCACACGTCAGCGACCATACGATTAATGATGGGACCGTGTACGGGAACTAGTACGGGACGGAGTACGGGACCGAGTACGGGACCGAGTACTGGACCGACTACAGGACCGAGTACGCGACCGAGTACGGGACCAATTATGGGACCGAGTACGGGACCTAGTACGGGGCCGAGTACGGGACCGAGTACGGGACCGACTACGGGACCAAGTACGGGACCGTACGGGACCGAGTATGGGACCGAGTACGGGAGAGAGTACGGGACCGATTACGGGACCGAGTACGGGACCAAGTATGGGACCGAGTACGGGACCGAGTACGGGACCAAGTACGGGACCGAGTACCGGACCGAAAACGGGACCGAGTACGGGACCGAGTACTGGACCGAGTACAGGACCGAGTAGGGGACGGAGTACGGGACCAAGTACGGAATCCAGTACGGGACCGTACGTTACCGAGTCCGTACATGTTCTGTTCGAACTTGTTCTGTTCGAACTTGTTCTGTTCCAACATGTTCAGTTCGAACATGTTTTGTTCGAACATGTTCTGTTCGAACATTTTCTGTTCAAACATATTCTGTTCGAACGTGTTCTGTTCGAACGTGTTCTGTTCGAAATTGTTCTGTTCTGTTCGAACATGTTCTGTTCGAATATGTTCTGTTCGAACATGTTCTGTTCGAATATGTTCTGTTCGAACATGTTCTGTTCGAAAAAGTCCTGTTCGAACATGTTTTGTTCGAACATGTTCTGTTCAAACATGTTCTGTTCGAACATTTTCTATTCAAACATTTTCTGTTCGAACGTGTTCTGTTCGAAATTGTTCTGCTCTGGTCGAATTTGTTCTGTTCGAACATGTTCTGTTCGAACATGTTCTGTTCGAACATGTTCATTTCGAACTTGTTCTGTTCGAAGATATTCTGTTCGAACATGTCCTGTTCGAATATGTCCTGTTCGAACACGTCCTGTTCGAACATGTTCATGTTCTGGACCGAGTACAGGACCGAGCACGGGACCGTACGGGACCAAGTACGGCACCAAGTACGCGACCGTACGGGATCGAGTTCGGGACCCAGTACAGGACCGAGTACGGGACAGAGTACTGGACCGAGTACAGGACCGAGTACGGCATCGAGTACGGGACCAAGTATGGGACCGAGTACGGCACCGAATACGGGACCGAGTACGGGACAAAGTATGGGACCGAGTACAAGACCGAGTACGGGAGCGAGTACGGGAAAGAGTATGGGACGGAGTACGGGACGGAGTACGGGACGGAGTACGGGACCGAGTACGGGATCCAGTACGGAACCTTACGGGACCGAGTGTTCTGTTCGAACATATTCTGTTCGAACATATTCTGTTCGAACATGTTGTGTTCCAATATGTTCTGTTCGAACATGTTCTGTTCGAACATGTTCTGTTCGAAAATGTTCTATTCGAACATGTTCTGTTCGAACATGTTCTGTGCAAACATGTTCTGTTCGAACATTTTCTGTTCAAACATTTTCTGTTCGAACGTGTTCTGTTCGAAATTGTTCTGTTCTGTTCGAATTTGTTCTGTTCGAATTTGTTCTGTTCGAACATGTTCTGTTCGAACATGTTTTGTTCGAACATGTTCTGTTCGATTATGTTGTGTTCGAACATGTTCTGTTCGAACATGTTCATTTCGAACTTGTTCTGTTCGAACATCTTCTGTTTGAAGATATTGTGTTCGAACATGTCCTGTTCGAACATGTCCTGTTCGAACACGTCCTGTTCGAACATGTTCATGTTCCGGACCGAGTACAGGACCGAGTACGGCACCGAGTACGGGACCAAGTACGGGACCGTGTACGGGACCTAGTACGGGACGGAGTACGGGACCGAGTACGGGACCGAGTACTGGACCGAGTACAGGACCGAGTACGCGACCGAGTACGGGACCAATTATGGGACCGAGTACGGGACCTAGTACGGGACCGAGTACGGGACCAAGTACGGGACCGACTACGGGACCGAGTACGGGACCAGGTATGGGACCGAGTACGGGACCGAGTACGGGACCGAGTACGGGACCGAGTACGGGACCAAGTACGGGACCGAGTACCGGACCGAGTACCGGACCGAGTACCGGACCGAGTACCGGACCGAGTACGGGACCGAAAACGGGACCGAGTACGGGACCGAGTACTGGACCGAGTACAGGACCGAGTACGGGACCGAGTACGGGACCGAGTACGAGAGAGAGTACGGGACCGATTACGGGACCGAGTACGGGACCAGGTATGGGACCGAGTACGGGACCGAGTACGGGACCAAGTACGGGACCGAGTACCGGACCGAGTACCGGACCGAGTACGGGACCGAAAACGGGACCGAGTACGGGACCGAGTACTGGACCGAGTACAGGACCGAGTACGGGACCGAGTACGGGATCCAGTACGGGACCGTACGTTACCGAGTACGTACATGTTCTGTTCGAACTTGTTCTGTTCGAACTTGTTCTGTTTGAACTTGTTCTGTTCCAACATGCTCACTTCGAACATGTTTTGTTCGAACATGTTCTGTTCGAACATTTTCTGTTCAAACATATTGTTTAGCTATTGAGCTTTTTCAATTGCTGTTGCGAATAATAAAAAACCGAAGAAAGTTTGCTTTTATAACGACAGTATTTATTTTGCGATTACGATAGCGATAATCGAATGCGTAAGTTTAGTCTTTTCCGAAACACGAAGAATTGGCAACTGGCGGGCAGGCAGCCGAAATGCAGCGCCCAAGCTTAACGTAGGTGGCTAACAACAACAAACAAGGAATGAGGGCCGTACAGATAAATGCGTGCGAGAGCAGCGGTTTTCACTATGGCCATCGCAACTGCTACCACTGATTAATTTGACTTATAATATTAAAGAATATGATTAGTCTACTGCACAGTTTTGGCGGCTGCATGACCCAACATCCTCCGCCCATTGGAAGCTTGGCTTCCAACAGAGTCCTCAAGGGGAAGCAGACACAGCTGGTTCACTGCCTTGGTAACCGTCTTCCTCCCCCCAATAGGCCAATATTGGGATCGACTTGCATCCAGAAGAGCTCGAGGTTCGGCATGAAGATCGCTTTCATGGTAATGCGAAATAATTGTTTTGTCAGGACAAACAGCTGTTGGCCAATCTCTTTAAGGCTCCGCAAGATAGGCAGGTCCATGCGCCCAGAGTGACGATTCGCTAGGCTCAGACGGCAGGGATCCTCTGGATAAGATGTCAGCCGGACTTGAAGCTGTTGGAACATAACGCCAAGCCGTGACATCTTTCAGCTCCTGAATGGCAGCAACCCTATTTGCCACAAATATGTTTTCCTTGCTGGCTGAAGAAGGAACGCGTGAAGCTATTAAGGCGCTACCGCACGGGCGCGCGAGTTACAATCCCGTGGCCGTGGGAGGAAAGCTTCCAAAAAAACGACTGAGTAGTTTGAGGTGTGAAATGAGAATAATTATGAATTCTTTATTACAAATATGTATGTGTATCTCCCAAATATCTTCGTCAGAGTTCGTGTTGGCGATCTTCGTTGAACTTTCGCTCGGCTCTCAGTTGCAGTACTGGGTAGACCGAGAGAGGGGGTATGTTAACTCCTCCCCCCCCAGTCCGAAGAGAAGGCCGTAATGGGAAATGGCCGGATCGGAGCAAGGTGATTAGGCGGCGTGTTGTTGGTATATGCCACGAACTCCGACGATATTTTGAATTTAACAGTTTTTTTTTTGAAATGGGTATCTTAATGTTAAACATGAGTGTTGTGTATATAAACGTTACATCTAATGCTAAAGTTACATTTTGTTCACTTAATTTCTATATTATATTATTATTTGTTTCTTATGAAATAACAGTTTATGGATAATGTTTAGTTTACTGGCTAAAGGCTATCGACTATTTTATTTACGTAATCAAAGTGTCTAAATTGAAGCTATTCCTACTTTATAATGAATAAGTGTTATTTCTTGATAAAGTGGGTTTTTATGTTACTTAGTTTGATAATAATATATTTATTAAATAGTGCTTGTCTTTCTTATGTTCCTGCCACTGTTTTCTTAACTGTTTTTCTAATTTTTTGTTTGTGTAACTTTTGACCTTTAGTTGTTAGGAAAGTGACGCCTTTGTCCCTATCTACTTTGTGTAGTGAAAATTTCGGTGTTATCTTGTTTCTGCGGTTTTCTTTTCTAAATATTGTATCATTAGGCTCGAGTTGTACTGGTGTCTCTCTGTCCTTGTTTAATTTAGCCAATCTTCTTTCTGTGGTCGCGCTTAAATGTTCCTGTACTTTTGGGTATATGTCTTTTCTAAATTCGTTTAACTTCTTAAGGTAATCGTGGTGATTGTCGAATGTTATTGTTTTGTTGAATATGTGAGTTCTTCCATGGAAGAGCTCGAAAGGGGTAAAGGAAGTGCTGGAGTGTATTGCATTGTTATATGTTGCTACTGCTTCTGCGAGTATTTGGACGTGCTCGCGTTCTAGGCGTGCTTCCTTTCTTTTGTTCAAGATTATCCTGTATAGTTCGGTTAAGGTGGAGTGCAGTCTCTCGACAGAAGCATTGCCCGTTGATTGTTGAAATGAAGTTGTATGAGCTGTTATTTGGAATTGGGTTAAGAGGTCGTTGAATAGACTGCCCGAAAATTCCGCGCCCTGGTCGAAAATTATTTTCTTTGGTGCGCCATAGTGACTTATGAATTGTAATAGGGCATCGGCGACCTTTATTGAATTTCTATTGCTAAGGGGGTAGGCTTGGGCTAGCTTGGTGAATTTATCGATAATTGTGAGGTTACAAGTATTATTAATGAAATATATGTCTATATGTACGACTGCCAATGGACCCTCTGGGGCGGTTGGGGCTTGCATCAATGGTCTATGGGGATGTCTATCGTATTTTAGGGTTAGGCAGGTATCACAATTTTTTATAATTTTTGTGATAGTGTCTTTTAAATGCGGGAAGTAAATGTCCCTTTTCAAATGGTTATACGTTTCGTCTATCCCCCTATGATTGGTATTTAAGTGGTACGCACGAATTTCGTTTTCCTGATCATTAGGATTCGTAATTTCGGTTAGCCATATATTGCAGCGGACAATTTTGTATAAATCATTTTCAAAAAAATAGTTATTATAGGACTCTTCTATTATTTTAAAAATATCGTCCGGTGCAAATATAGCGACTGTTTTATTCGGTTTCATGATTGCTTGAAGAGTGTTTGTAACGGAGTCGAAAGTATGCACGGGTTCTGTGATTATGTGTCTTACTTTATGGATAAATGGTGTTTCTAGCTGTCTTAGCGTTGTTGATCCGGTACAGAATATTATTTGGCAATTGAAGTGATTTAGTGGTTGTGGAACGATTGGTATAATTCGTGGGTCTTCGTTTATGTTTAAGTTTGGCTCAATTCTGCTGAGTGCGTCAGCAACTACGTTTTGCGACCCTTTCTTGTATACGACTTCGTAGTCGTAAGCGGCCAGGATAGTTTTCCATCGAAGTAGTTTTGGATTCTGACCTTTCAGATTTTCTAGCCAGATTAATGGCTTATGGTCTGTGACTATTTTGAATCTACGCCCAAAGAGGTATGGTCTGAAGTGGCCTACAGACCAAATGATAGCTAGCATCTCTTTCTCTATCGTAGAATAGCGGATTTCCGTGTCCGATAGTGTCCTGCTAGCGAAAGATATGGGTCTGTCATTAGTATCTGGACCTTGTGACAGCACAGAGCCTATCGCATAATTACTTGCGTCTGTGGTCAGCGTGAACGGTTTATTGAAATCAGGGTATATGAGTATAGGATCATTACAAAGGAGATCTTTCGACGTTTCGAATGCTTGTCTAAATTCATCGTCTATTATTATAGATTTCTTCCCTTTTAACTGTCTCGTTATAGGTTTAGTTATTTTCGCAAAGTCCTTTATGAATTTCCTATAATACCCTAATAGTCCTAAAAATGATTTAATTTCCCTGGTTGTCTTTGGGCAAGGGAAGTCCTTGATGGTTTGAATCTTAAGTGGGTTTGGTTTGACTCCTTCCTGGGTTACGATATGTCCCAGGAAGTCGATTTCTTTCCTTAAGAAACTACACTTGCTTGGTTGGATTTTTAGGTTTGCGTTTTGGAGTTTTGTGAAAACAGATTTAATATCTGCTATATGTTTTTGGAGTGAGGGGGAGAATACTATTATGTCATCGAGATAGACGAGACAGACGTTACCGACTAGGTCACCCAAAACATTGTCCATAACGCGTTGGAACGTGGCAGGGGCGTTCTTGAGACCGAAGGGCATTCTCGTGAACTCGTAATGCCCATTTTCGACGGTGAATGCCGTCTTGCTCGCATCGCGTGGGTTCATTTGAATTTGGTGAAAGCCACTTGCTAAGTCGATTGTTGTGAAATACATGGTCTTTCCTATGCTGTCTAGTATATCTGCAATGTTTGGGATAGGGTATCTATCAGAGACAGTCTTCTCGTTTAATTTCCGAAAATCGATTACCAAGCGCCACTTTTTTTCGCCTATGTTGTCACTTTTCTTAGGTACGACCCAAACGGGTGCACTCCAGGGGGAATGGCTATTTTTTATGATGTTTTGTTCGAGCATTTTTGAAATTTGCTTTCGGACTTCGTCTTTATGTACAAATGGGTAACGGTATGATTTTGTGTGAATCGGTATATTATCTGTTGTTGGTATAGAGTGTTTGATGGCGTTAGAGAACGTTAGTTGGTTGTTTTCGTTGTGGAAAAGTCTTTTGAATGACTTGCATAGTTTAAGTATGCATTGTTTTTCTTCGCTGTTAAGGTGTTCCGTCAGAATGTTTAATTGTTGGTCGTCTTGTCGTTCTGTATCTGTTGCCGCGGACATGCAGTTTAAGTATTGGTGGGTTTGCAAAGAGAACTCTTCTGCCTGTAACCCTTCTTCGAGGTAAAGTGTTTGGATCTGGTCTGAGTTATTGCAGACCTCGAAATAAGCTGATCCTGCGTTTGCGGTGTATAAACCGCCTGTTATGGATACTTGATTATCCAAATTGGTGGTTTCAAATATAAAATCTCCCTCCATGAAGTTTACTGGGAGCGGAAGTAGCATTTTGGTATTTTGTGGCAGGTTATGTAATGTGTCTACAGGGTTTGCTCTTGTGAGGATTGGGATGGCGGTTTCTGGTGTTTCTAGTATGGATTCGGCAAGGTTTATTTTTGCATTTAGGCTAGATAGGATATCCATGCCTAGGAGGCCATTGAAGTGGGAGTGGAAATTAAATAATAAGAACTTAAAATTGGGTATTTTATCGAATTGTTTGAAATTTATTTTATCGGTATATTCCCGAATTTTGAATGTATTAAGAACAGTGTGGATATTGATATCCGAGGTTAATTTTTTGACGTGCTCTTCGTTAATAAGTGCTGGATTTATGAAAGAGTAAGTAGATCCAGTGTCTATTAGGAATTTGAGAGGCTTTGACACCATGGAGTTTGGAGATAAGAAAACAAATGGCAAGGAAGATCCGTGAGTCTTCTTGCTTATGTAGCCGACTGGCTTCCCGAGGCTTCTAGTAGAAAATTTGCATCATCGTTAATGTTACATAGGGGAGCGCTTGGGTTATGGTTGTTCCTGTTCTGGTGACTAAGGGTCTGATCTGGTTGTTCATTATTGTGGAAGGGGTTCCTGCCCAGAGTTTCTCTGTCTTGTCGACCATTACTATCGTTATGGGAATTATGTTGACGTGTGAAGCGTCTATTATTATTGTTGTTAAAATTTTGTTGTCTCTGTATAAAGCGGCTATCATTGTTGTTGCTGTTGTTATCATATCGTGGTACATGACGAGCGTTGTTGCCATTATTATAGTTCTGTTGTCGTGGTATGTAGCGACTGTTGTAGTCGCTATTGGTTGGTTGTCCTTTTGCGTATGGGTGATTCCTGTGAAATGGGCTGTCACGTCGTCGGTTATCTTGGTGTTTGTTCAGGCTTCTATGGAAATTTAATTCAATCTGACCGTACTCGTATGCTTTCTCGATTGTCTCTGGCCTTTGATTCCTAATGGCTGACCTAAGTGGGTCCTTTAATCCAGTTAGGAATGTATTTAGGCAGAATCTATCGTATTGGTCGCGTTTGGCCGCGAGAGAGTGTGCGCTAGGGTCGGCTTCTCTAGCGAGTGACATTAAATCGCTTCTTATTTTAGCGGCTGAGTAATACAACTTTCCCATACTGAGTCCGTCCGGAAGGTTGTGTAGCTCTCTAACAAGCATTTCCTCTGTTTTCTTGCTAGAGTATAGTCGCTTGAGGTTTATTTTGATGTCATCCCAAGTAAGGAGTACATCGCAGACATTCAGTGCTTCGTCTGCCCTGCCTTTAATTTTGTCACGGATAGTTCCAAGTAAGTACTGTCCGCCTGTTGTTTGGTCCACTGATGAAGCTAACAAAAGGAGCTGATCTACTCTGTCTATGAATCTATCAAGATTGTCAGGTGGGCCTTCGTAGGTTGGTAGTTGATGTACAAGGGTTAGTAATTGTTGTAGGTTCAGGTTTGTGTTTGTTGATGAATTAACGATAGGACTTATTGGCCCTGTGTCGTTACCGGAATCCATAGTGTTGGTGGGATTATTGTCTTCGGATTGAACCGACTGGTCTTTTTCTTTAGTTCCTGTCGCTTCCCTTATCTCAGATAGACCAGATCCGCTTCTTAGCCCTAATCTGCCCCTAACTGTATTACTAATGTTGGCTTTTTTTCCTAACATTTACACGTATTGGGAAGAAATCTGTATTTTTGTTTGAAAATAATAGTGAATAATTATATATTAAGGTATGGTTATGATATGTGTAATAATATGTAAAAATAGGTATATTAATAATATCTTTTTGTTTAGGGAAAATTTTGGGTGTTAGGCTTGTTTTGTTTTCGTTTGTATATTAATGTAGTAATATATTGTATTATAATCGAGTAATATATTGTATTATTTTTTGTTTGCAAATAATAGTGAATAATTATATATTGGGGTATGGTTATGATATGTGTAATACTATGTAAAAATAGGTATATTAATAATATCTTTTTGCTTAGGGAAAATTTTGGGTGTTAGGCTTGTTTTGTTTTCGTTTGTATATTAATGTAGTAATATATTGTATTATATTCTTTGATGCTATGTATATGTATCTGTTTGAATGTGTATTATATGTGTGTATTCTTTTCAAAATAAAAGAAAACCTGTATGTGTGTGTCCGTTACGCAGTTTCTTCTTATCCTTGTTTCCCGGTGCTTAGTATATGTCGTTCTTGTAGTGCTGCTGTGCTTCTATCCACCTTTTACTCGTGTTTTCGACTTTAGCTGTAATACATGATTTAAATAGCTATTGAATAGAGTGTATTTTTGTTGTAGGTTAGTGAACATGTGACAACAGTAGGCGTTAAGTTGGTTTTTTTTTTTTTTTTTTTTTTTTTTTGTTCTTTTTTTCCTATACATATATGCATTATTTTTCTTGAATTAATTGAGTGGGTTTTTTTTTTTTTAGTGCGTGGTGTGCAAAAAGAATTCAACTGAATTGAACAGAACTCAATACAGTATACAGCCGCAGTATACAGTATATACAGTATATAGCCGCCACTCTGGCGCGACATCAGCTTTTGGCGGCAGCCAATGTACAGTGGTGCGTCGACGTCGCTAGGGTTATACAAGCGGCGCAACACAAACACATACATGACTTTGCCGAAGGAAACTGTATCACTGTGCAAATTTTTTTTTTTTTATTTTTTCTTTTTTTTTTTTCTTCTTTTTGTCTTTTTTTTTTCATTCTATTATGATTGTTATCATTATTATTATCCTTTTTCATGTAAATGGATAAGTGAAAACGATACCGGTGCCTTAACAGCGATTGTTGTACACATATTCGGTCGTTAATCACACAACTCACATTTATTTTTATAACCCACTGTGAATTAGATCCCGTTGCCTCGGAGGCGACTGATGTCCAAATTCACCTCCTGCGCAGCAAGTTCTGTATTTGTTAAAAAAATTTGTGTTCATGTAAATTTTTAAGTGAAAACGATCCCGGTGTCTTATCAGCGATTGATGTGCACATATTCGGTCGTTAATCACACAACTTACAGTTATTTATTTATTATTATTTATTTTTTTTTTATTTATTTTTTTTTAAAAACACTTGTGTAGGAGGTCCCGTTATATCGGAGGCGATCGATGTCCAAAATTTATTCGAGTTCTGGTCACAACGTAGTCTAATATTCGACTGATCTCGTTCTTTACCATTCTCTTTTCTGTTGTGCACAACGGCCAACACTCAGCGGCAGCGACGTCGCTCTGTCGCCGCGCCAAACGGTTGTTCTCAGAACTATAGAGACACAACAACCGTTCGCAGTGCGAATATAGGCTGATGTAATATTACCATAGTGATGAAATTACCATTCTTATGAAGTAACCAAAGAGCAACCAATACTCTCGCACACACCAAGCGCTCTCCGACACACAAATGGTAACCATACACAGTAGTTTAACATGTCAGAAAAATTTTTTTTCTCTTTTAATTTTTTTTATTATTATTTTTTGTTGTTGTTGATTAATTTACCATTTGTATGAGTTAGGGTGTATGGATGATCCCGGTGCCTTATCAGCGATTGATGTACACATATACGGTCATCACACACAGTAACTCGTTGGTATAATTGTTGTAAATTGTCCCGCACAAGCGATCCCGGTGCCTTATCAGCGTTTGATGTACACATATACGGTCGCCTGTGAAGCAATTTGAACTTGATTTCGTTTGTTTCCTTTGTTTTAATTGCACTTGCACGTTATTATGTTTTATCCAATTCCTTTCTATTTCACCACTCACTAATAAAATCCCCACAACCACTGCTGTCACATGTTCAATACCTCTTTAGAATTAGAACGATAAGCGTAGTGGGCATTGTTAATCCCTTGTCCGTTGACCGGCTGCGCCAGTTACAATCCCGTGGCCGTGGGAGGAAAGCTTCCAAAAAAACGACTGAGTAGTTTGAGGTGTGAAATGAGAATAATTATGAATTCTTTATTACAAATATGTATGTGTATCTCCCAAATATCTTCGTCAGAGTTCGTGTTGGCGATCTTCGTTGAACTTTCGCTCGGCTCTCAGTTGCAGTACTGGGTAGACCGAGAGAGGGGGTATGTTAACTCGCGCAGCCTCCAGACACAACCCAGCCCAGACGAGTTTTTTGAAGCATGGGCAGTCCTGGCAACAACTTTATCTGACCTACGCACAGCAGCTCGTAAAACAGGCTAGCTCATATTAACATGTCAACACGCTGAGCTTTATGAAATTCCGGGTCGGCGAGCTGCAGGTTTTCTGGGATCTTCCAGTCCCCAATGTCTACATTAGAACTTGGCTGGCGGTCCGTGATATTGGGAGCGATAACTGCTGTTATGTTCGTTGAGAAGTCCGAAGTGACAGACCGAATCGCAATTCCTACCGAGAATCCATCAGTCGCGAAATTGGAATCCCCGATTGCAGTTGATTTGCAAACCGAGAGGTGACCAAGTGCAGTTGAGAGCCAGAATCTAACAAGGCCCTGCAGGGAACGAACAGTCCCGATCGATTCTGCACTAGAACGGTTGCAGTGGCTAGCAGCACAAGGTCACTTCCGAGATCCTGGGCAATTAGAGTAGAAGAATTCGAAAGCGGGGCAGAAGGCTCAGTGTGGGAGCTTGAAGACACCGGAACACGTGGCTGCGAGGAAGGCCGACCATCCAGATGGAGCAGCGTATGATGCCTGATTCCACAGGTGCGGCAGCGGCTCGAGCTGCATTGCCGTAGCTGATGACCTGCCTTTAGGCAATTTAGGCATAGTGCTAGTCTCTTTGCCTCGCGCAGACGATCTACTGGCGCTAAGTCTCTAAATTGCTGGCAATGATATATGGCATGCTGTGCACTATGGCACAGCATGCAACCAAGAGAATTTTGGGTGGTAGCAACTAGCGTCGAACGATTTCTGTCCACCTGAACGCCTGGCGCATAGGTTGGCATGGCGCAATCCACGGCCTCCAAAGTCCTACATCGCTGTTCCAGGAATGCAGCCATCGATTCCCACGACGGAATAAGGTTGGCAATGACCGGATCCTCCAAGCGCTCCTCCCACTTAGCTTGGCTCGCCGCATCCAGCTTTTGCAGCAGCACTTGAACTATGATGCAGCCAGCGATTTGCTCAGTGGTGCCCAAACCCTTCAACGCGCGAATGTGAGCGTTAAATTTGTCCGACAATTCCCGAAGCGATGCCACTGAACCATTCCGTACTACCCTTAAACCCAGAATCTCGGTGATGTGCGCCTGAAAAACGATACGCCGATTATCAAACCTTTTTTGAAGCAACTCTAAAGCCGCTTCGTAATTGCTGTTTGAAATCTCCAATGATCGTATAGTTTCCAGCGCTGAATCCCTCAAACATGACCGCAGATGTTGAAATTTCTCAATGTTGGAGAGGTCCGGATGGCTGTCGATTATGCTCGTGAACACGGAGTAAAAATCCGCCCAGTTTGCGTAGCCTCCGCCAAACGTTGGCAGCTGCACAGGCGGCAACGGCATCGGCCTCGGCCGCGGCTGCGTTTGACGACCACTACACTGGTGGGGCACAACACCTTTCACAAGCGTTGAGTGCGGCGCGAAATGCACATTGCGTTTGGCTATTTCCGCGCGCACACTAGCCTTGAATTCAACGATGAATTCATCAAAAGACTCGCTCATTTCACTCGTCGAAATTTCGTCGAAATCCAATTCCTCCAGTTCTGTATGCAGAACATTGAAGGCACCTTGCAGCTCATCAATCTGCTCCAGCCTCACCGTAAGAGTGGGTTCGTCGTATCCGCTAAGCGTCTCATTAGACAGCGACGTTTGTAGCCTCTGCAACCTGCTGAACAGCGCATTGGCTTTGCGCTTTAAAAAGGTCACCCTGTTTTTTTCACCTTCAGCGGGCATAGCAACAAATCGCCTTTGATTCGGTTCAGCGGGAAGATGAGCACAAAATAGATGCCGAAAATGCAAGCGGGGTCAATGCACGCAACGATATATGTACCCATGTATGTATATATGCAATGCTAGCTCGTTTAAACACAGCCACTATCACCGAAATCTCCACTCACTTGTCCAACCGATTGAGATTTAATGTATTTATATTTATTTATTAACGGGATAAGTGCATTAATTAATGTATGCAAATTAACACTATCACGTCGGGGACTTCAAATGTTTAGCTATTGAGCTTTTTCAATAGCTGTTGCGAATAATAAAAAACCGAAGAAAGTTTGCTTTTATAACGACAGTTTTTATTTTGCGAATTGTTACGATAGCGATAATCGAATGCGTAAGTTTAGTCTTTTCCGAAACACGAAGAATTGGCAACTGGCGGGCAGGCAGCCGAAATGCAGCGCCCAAGCTTAACGTAGGTGGCTAACAACAACAAACAAGGAATGAGGGCCGTACAGATAAATGAGTGCGAGAGCAGCGGTTTGCACTATGGGCATCGCAACTGCTACCACTGATTAATTTGACTTATAATATTAAAGAATATGATTAGTCTACTGCACAGTTTTGGCAGCTGCATGACCCAACACATATTCTGTTCGAACATGTTCTGTTCGAAGATATTCTGTTCGAACATGTCCTGTTCGAATATGTCCTGTTCGAACACGTCCTGTTCGAACATGTTCATGTTCTGGACCGAGTACAGGACCGAGTACAGGACCGAGTACGGCACCAAATATGGGACCGTGTACGGGACCTAGTACGGGACCGAGTACGGGACCGAGTCCGGGATCAAGTACAGGACCGAGTACGGGACCAAGTACGGGACCAAGTACGGGACCGTACGGGACCAAGTACGGCACCAAGTACGCGACCGTACGGGATCGAGTTCGGGACACAATACAGGACCGAGTACGGGACCGAGTACTGGACCGAGTAAAGGACCGAGTACGGCACCGAGTACGGCACCAAATATGGGACCGTGTACGGGACCTAGTACGGGACCAAGTACGGGACCAAGTACGGGACCGTACGGGACCAAGTACGGCACCAAGTACGCGACCGTACGGGATCGAGTTCATGACCCAATACAGGACCAAGTACGGGACCGAGTACGGGACCGAGTACTGGACCGAGTAAAGGACCGAGTACGGCACCGAGTACGGACCCAAGTATGGGACCGAGTACGGCACCGAATACGGGACCGAGTACGGGACCGAGTACGGGACCTAGTATGGGACCGAGTACGGGACCGAGTACGGGAACGAGTACGGGAACGAGTATGGGACGGAGTACGGGACCGAGTACGGGATCCAGTACGGGACCGAGTACGGGATCCAGTACGGGACCGAGTACAGGATCCAGTACGGGACCTTACGGGACCGAGTACGTACATGTTCTGTTCGAACTTGTTCTGTTCCAACATGCTCAGTTCGAACACGTTTTGTTCGAACATGTTCTGTTCGAACATGTTCTGTTCGAACATGTTCTGTTCGAACATGTTCTGTTCGAACATGTTCTGTTCGAACATGTTCTGTTCGAACATGTTCTGTTCGAACTTGTTCTGTTCCAGCATGCTCAGTTCGAACATGTTCTGTTCGAACATGTTCTGTTCCAATATGTTCAGTTCGAACATGTTTTGTTCGAACATGTTCTGTTCGAAAATGTTCTGTTCGAACATGTTCTGTTCGAACATGTTCTGTTCGAACATGTTCTGTTCGAACATGTTCTGTTCGAACATGTTCTGTTCGAACATGTTCTGTTCGAACATGTTCTGTTCGAACTTGTTCTGTTCCAGCATGCTCAGTTCGAACATGTTCTGTTCCAATATGTTCAGTTCGAACATGTTTTGTTCGAACATGTTCTGTTCGAAAATGTTCTGTTCCAACATGCTCAGTTCGAACATGTTTTGTTCGAACATGTTCTGTTCGAAGATATTCTGTTCCAACATGTCCTGTTCGAAAATGTCCTGTTCGAACACGTCCTGTTCGAACATGTTCATGTTCTGGACCGAGTACAGGACCGAGTACGGCACCAAATATGGGACCGTGTACGGGACCTAGTACGGGACCAAGTACGGGACCAAGTACGGGACCGTACGGGACCAAGTACGGCACCAAGTACGCGACCGTACGGGATCGAGTTCGGGACCCAATACAGGACCGAGTACGGGACCGAGTACGGGACCGAGTACGGGACCAAGCACTGGACCGAGTAAAGGATCGAGTACGGCACCGAGTACGGACCCAAGTATGGGACCGAGTACGGCACCGAATACGGGACCGAGTACGGGACCTAGTATGGGACCGAGTACGGGACCGAGTACGGGAACGAGTACGGGAACGAGTATGGGACGGAGTACGGGACCGAGTACGGGATTCAGTACGGGACCGAGTACGGGATCCAGTACGGGACCGAGTACAGGATCCAGTACGGGACCTTACGGGACCGAGTACGTACATGTTCTGTTCGAACTTGTTCTGTTCGAACTTGTTCTGTTCCAACATGCTCAGTTCGAACATGTTTTGTTCGAACATGTTCTGTTCGAAGATATTCTGTTCCAACATGTCCTGTTCGAAAATGTCCTGTTCGAACACGTCCTGTTCGAACATGTTCATGTTCTGGACCGAGTACAGGACCGAGTACGGCACCAAATATGGGACCGTGTACGGGACCTAGTACGGGACCGAGTACGGGACCGAGTCCGGGATCAAGTACAGGACCGAGTACGGGACCAAGTACGGGACCGTACGGGACCAAGTACGGCACCAAGTACGCGACCGTACGGGATCGAGTTCGGGACACAATACAGGACCGAGTACGGGACCGAGTACTGGACCGAGTAAAGGACCGAGTACGGCACCAAATATGGGACCGTGTACGGGACCTAGTACGGGACCAAGTACGGGACCAAGTACGGGACCGTACGGGACCAAGTACGGCACCAAGTACGCGACCGTACGGGATCGAGTTCGGGACCCAATACAGGACCGAGTACGGGACCGAGTACGGGACCGAGTACGGGACCAAGCACTGGACCGAGTAAAGGATCGAGTACGGCACCGAGTACGGACCCAAGTATGGGACCGAGTACGGCACCGAATACGGGACCGAGTACGGGACCTAGTATGGGACCGAGTACGGGACCGAGTACGGGAACGAGTACGGGAACGAGTATGGGACGGAGTACGGGACCGAGTACGGGATTCAGTACGGGACCGAGTACGGGATCCAGTACGGGACCGAGTACAGGATCCAGTACGGGACCTTACGGGACCGAGTACGTACATGTTCTGTTCGAACTTGTTCTGTTCCAACATGCTCAGTTCGAACACGTTTTGTTCGAACATGTTCTGTTCGAACATGTTCTGTTCGAACATGTTCTGTTCGAACATGTTCTGTTCGAACATGTTCTGTTCGAACATGTTCTGTTCGAACATGTTCTGTTCGAACATGTTCTGTTCGAACTTGTTCTGTTCCAGCATGCTCAGTTCGAACATGTTCTGTTCGAACATGTTCTGTTCCAATATGTTCAGTTCGAACATGTTTTGTTCGAACATGTTCTGTTCGAAAATGTTCTGTTCGAACATGTTCTGTTCGAACATGTTCGGTTCAAACATGTTCTGTTCAAACATGTTCTGTTCGAACATTTTCTGTTCAAACATTTTCTGTTCGAACGTGTTCTGTTCGAAATTGTTCTGTTCTGTTCGAATTTGTTCTGTTCGAACATGTTCTGTTCGAACATGTTCTGTTCGAACATGTTCTGTTCGAACATGTTCTGTTCGAACATGTTCTGTTCGAACATGTTCTGTTCGAACATGTTCTGTTCGAACATGTTCTGTTCGAACATGTTCTGTTTGAACATGTTCTGTTCGAACATGTTCTGTTCGAACATGTTCTGTTTGAACATGTTTTGTTCGAACATATTCTGTTCGATTATGTTCTGTTCAAACATGTTCTGTTCGATTATGTTCTGTTCGAACATGTTCTGTTCGATTATGTTTTGTTCGAACATGTTCATTTCGAACTTGTTCTGTTCGAACATGTTCTGTTTGAAGATATTCTGTTCGAACATGTCCTGTTCGAACATGTCCTGTTCGAACACGTCCTGTTCGAACATGTTCATGTTCCGGACCGAGTACAGGACCGAGTACGGCACCGAGTACGGGACCAAGTATGGGACCGTGTACGGGACCTAGTACGGGACGGAGTACGGGACCGAGTACGGGACCGAGTACGGGACCGAGTACTGGACCGAGTACAGGACCGAGTACGGGACCGAGTACGGGACCAATTATGGGACCGAGTACGGGACCTAGTACGGGACCGAGTACGGGACCAAGTACGGGACCGAGTACGGGACCAGGTATGGGACCGAGTACGGGACCGAGTACGGGACCGAGTACGGGACCGAGTACGGGACCGAGTACGGGACCGAGTACGGGACCAAGTACGGGACCGAGTACCGGACCGAGTACCGGACCGAGTACCGGACCGAGTACCGGACCGAGTACGGGACCGAAAACGGGACCGAGTACGGGACCGAGTACTGGACCGAGTACAGGACCGAGTACGGGACCGAGTACGGGACCGAGTACGAGAGAGAGTACGGGAGTACGGGATCCAGTACGGGACCGTACGTTACCGAGTACGTACATGTTCTGTTCGAACTTGTTCTGTTCGAACTTGTTCTGTTTGAACTTGTTCTGTTCCAACATGCTCACTTCGAACATGTTTTGTTCGAACATGTTCTGTTCGAACATGTTCTGTTCGAACATGTTCTGTTCGAAGATGTTCTGTTAGAACATGTTCTGTTCGAACATGTTCTGTTAGAACATGTTCTGTTCGAACATGTTCTGTTCAAACATGTTCTGTTCGAACATGTTCTGTTCGAACATGTTCTGTTCGAACATGTTCTGTTCAAACATGTTCTGTTCGAACATTTTCTGTTCAAACATATTGTTTAGCTATTGAGCTTTTTCAATTGCTGTTGCGAATAATAAAAAACCGAAGAAAGTTTGCTTTTATAACGACAGTATTTATTTTGCGATTACGATAGCGATAATCGAATGCGTAAGTTTAGTCTTTTCCGAAACACGAAGAATTGGCAACTGGCGGGCAGGCAGCCGAAATGCAGCGCCCAAGCTTAACGTAGGTGGCTAACAACAACAAACAAGGAATGAGGGCCGTACAGATAAATGCGTGCGAGAGCAGCGGTTTTCACTATGGGCATCGCAACTGCTACCACTGATTAATTTGACTTATAATATTAAAGAATATGATTAGTCTACTGCACAGTTTTGGCGGCTGCATGACCCAACATCCTCCGCCCATTGGAAGCTTGGCTTCCAACAGAGTCCTCAAGGGGAAGCAGACACAGCTGGTTCACTGCCTTGGTAACCGTCTTCCTCCCCCCAATAGGCCAATATTGGGATCGACTTGCATCCAGAAGAGCTCGAGGTTCGGCATGAAGATCGCTTTCATGGTAATGCGAAATAATTGTTTTGTCAGGACAAACAGCTGTTGGCCAATCTCTTTAAGGCTCCGCAAGATAGGCGGGTCCATGCTCCCAGAGTGACGATTCGCTAGGCTCAGACGGCAGGGATCCTCTGGATAAGATGTCAGCCGGACTTGAAGCTGTTGGAACATAACGCCAAGCCGTGACATCTTTCAGCTCCTGAATGGCAGCAACCCTATTTGCCACAAATATGTTTTCCTTGCTGGCTGAAGAAGGAACGCGTGAAGCTATTAAGGCGCTACCGCACGGGCGCGCGCAGCCTCCAGACACAACCCAGCCCAGACGAGTTTTTTGAAGCATGGGCAGTCCTGGCAACAACTTTATCTGACCTACGCACAGCAGCTCATAAAACAGGCTAGCTCATATTAACATGTCAACACGCTGAGCTTTATGAAATTCCGGGTCGGCGAGCTGCAGGTTTTCTGGGA
Source organism: Drosophila simulans (assembly GCF_016746395.2). NCBI lineage: Eukaryota > Metazoa > Arthropoda > Insecta > Diptera > Drosophilidae > Drosophila > Drosophila simulans. Next base: position 29,514 of record NW_025416823.1, read on the forward strand.
TCTTCCAGTTCCCAATGTCTACATTAGAACTTGGCTGGCGGTCCGTGATATTGGGAGCGATAACTGCTGTTATGTTCGTTGAGAAGTCCGAAGTGACAGACCGAATCGCAATTCCTACCGAGAATCCATCAGTCGCGAAATTGGAATCCCCGATTCCAGTGACGGAGCCGGACGACCTCGACCTCTTAAGTTGCAGTTGATTTGCAAACCGAGAGGTGACCAAGTGCAGTTGAGAGCCAGAATCTAACAAGGCCCTGCAGGGAACGAACAGTCCCGATCGATTCTGCACTAGAACGGTTGCAGTGGCTAGCAGCACAAGGTCACTTCCGAGATCCTGGGCAATTAGAGTAGAAGAATTCGAAAGCGGGGCAGAAGGCTCAGTGTGGGAGCTTGAAGACACCGGAACACGTGGCTGCGAGGAAGGCCGACCATCCAGATGGAGCAGCGTATGATGCCTGATTCCACAGGTGCGGCAGCGGCTCGAGCTGCATTGCCGTAGCTGATGACCTGCCTTTAGGCAATTTAGGCATAGTGCTAGTCTCTTTGCCTCGCGCAGACGATCTACTGGCGCTAAGTCTCTAAATTGCTGGCAATGATATATGGCATGCTGTGCACTATGGCACAGCATGCAACCAAGAGAATTTTGGGTGGTAGCAACTAGCGTCGAACGATTTCTGTCCACCTGAACGCCTGGCGCATAGGTTGGCATGGCGCAATCCACGGCCTCCAAAGTCCTACATCGCTGTTCCAGGAATGCAGCCATCGATTCCCACGACGGAATAAGGTTGGCAATGACCGGATCCTCCAAGCGCTCCTCCCACTTAGCTTGGCTCGCCGCATCCAGCTTTTGCAGCAGCACTTGAACTATGATGCAGCCAGCGATTTGCTCAGTGGTGCCCAAACCCTTCAACGCGCGAATGTGAGCGTTAAATTTGTCCGACAATTCCCGAAGCGATGCCACTGAACCATTCCGTACTACCCTTAAACCCAGAATCTCGGTGATGTGCGCCTGAAAAACGATACACCGATTATCAAACCTTTTTTGAAGCAACTCTAAAGCCGCTTCGTAATTGCTGTTTGAAATCTCCAATGATCGTATAGTTTCCAGCGCTGAATCCCTCAAACATGACCGCAGATGTTGAAATTTCTCAATGTTGGAGAGGTCCGGATGGCTGTCGATTATGCTCGTGAACACGGAGTAAAAATCCGCCCAGTTTGCGTAGCCTCCGCCAAACGTTGGCAGCTGCACAGGCGGCAACGGCATCGGCCTCGGCCGCGGCTGCGTTTGAGGACCACTACACTGGTGGGGCACAACACCTTTCGCAAGCGTTGAGTGCGGCGCGAAATGCACATTGCGTTTGGCTATTTCCGCGCGCACACTAGCCTTGAATTCAACGATGAATTCATCAAAAGACTCGCTCATTTCACTCGTCGAAATTTCGTCGAAATCCAATTCCTCCAGTTCTGTATGCAGAACATTGAAGGCAACTTGCAGCTCATCAATCTGATCCAGCGACGATTGTAGCCTCTGCAACCTGCTGAACAGCGCATTGGCTTTGCGCTTTAAAAAGGTCACCCTGTTTTTTTCACCTTCAGCGGGCATAGCAACAAATCGCCTTTGATTCGGTTCAGCGGGAAGATGAGCACAAAATAGATGCCGAAAATCCAAGCGGGGTCAATGCAGGCAACGATATATGTAGCAATGTATGTATATATGCAATGCTAGCTCGCTTAAACACAGCCACTATCACCGAAATCTCCACTCACTTGTCCAACCGATTGAGATTTAATGTATTTATATTTATTTATTAACGGGATAAGTGCATTAATTAATGTATGCAAATTAACACTATCACGTCGGGGTCTTCAAATGTTTAGCTATTGAGCTTTTTCAATAGCTGTTGCGAATAATAAAAACCGAAGAAAGTTTGCTTTTATAACGACAGTTTTTATTTTGCGAATTGTTACGATAGCGATAATCGAATGCGTAAGTTTAGTCTTTTCCGAAACACGAAGAATTGGCAACTGGCGGGCAGGCAGCCGAAATGCAGCGCCCAAGCTTAACGTAGGTGGCTAACAACAACAAACAAGGAATGAGGGCCGTACAGATAAATGAGTGCGAGAGCAGCGGTTTGCACTATGGGCATCGCAACTGCTACCACTGATTAATTTGACTTATAATATTAAAGAATATGATTAGTCTACTGCACAGTTTTGGCAGCTGCATGACCCAACACATATTCTGTTCGAACATGTTCTGTTCGAAGATATTCTGTTCGAACATGTCCTGTTCGAATATGTCCTGTTCGAACACGCCCTGTTCGAACATGTTCATGTTCTGGACCGAGTACAGGACCAAGTACGGCACCAAATATGGGACCGTGTACGGGACCAAGTACGGGACCAAGTACGGGACCGTACGGGACCAAGTACGGCACCAAGTACGCGACCGTACGGGATCGAGTTCGGGACCCAATACAGGACCGAGTACGGGACCGAGTACTGGACCGAGTAAAGGACCGAGTACGGCACCGAGTACGGCACCAAATATGGGACCGTGTACGGGACCTAGTACGGGACCAAGTACGGGACCAAGTACGGGACCGTACGGGACCAAGTACGGCACCAAGTACGCGACCGTACGGGATCGAGTTCGGGACCCAATACAGGACCGAGTACGGGACCGAGTACTGGACTGAGTAAAGGACCGAGTACGGCACCGAGTACGGACCCAAGTATGGGACCGAGTACGGCACCGAATACGGGACCGAGTACGGGACCTAGTATGGGACCGAGTACGGGACCGAGTACGGGAACGAGTACGGGAACGAGTATGGGACGGAGTACGGGACCGAGTACGGGATCCAGTACGGGACCGAGTACGGGATCCAGTACGGGACCGAGTACAGGATCCAGTACGGGACCTTACGGGACCGAGTACGTACATGTTCTGTTCGAACTTGTTCTGTTCCAACATGCTCAGTTCGAATATGTCTTGTTCGAACATGTTCTGTTTGAACATGTTCTGTTCGAACATGTTCTGTTCGAACATGTTCTGTTCGAACATGTTCTGTTCGAACATGTTCTGTTCGAACATGTTCTGTTCGAACTTGTTCTGTTCGAACATGTTCTGTTCGAACATGTTCTGTTCGAGCATGTTCTGTTCCAATATGTTCAGTTCGAACATGTTTTGTTCGAACATGTTCTGTTCGAAAATGTTCTGTTCGAACATGTTCTGTTCGAACATGTTCTGTTCGAACATGTTCGGTTCAAACATGTTCTGTTCAAACATTTTCTGTTCAAACATTTTCTGTTCGAACGTGTTCTGTTCAAACATGTTCTGTTCGAACATGTTCTGTTCGAACATGTTCTGTTCGAACATATTCTGTTCAAACATATTCTGTTCAAACATATTCTGTTCAAACATGTTCTGTTCGAACATGTTCTGTTCGAACATGTTCTGTTCGAACTTGTTCTGTTCCAACATGCTCAGTTCGAACATGTTCTGTTCGAACATGTTCTGTTCGAGCATGTTCTGTTCCAATATGTTCAGTTCGAACATGTTCTGTTCGAAAATGTTCTGTTCGAACATGTTCTGTTCGAACATGTTCGGTTCAAACATGTTCTGTTCAAACATTTTCTGTTCAAACATTTCTGTTCGAACCTGTTCTGTTCGAAATTGTTCTGTTCGAACATGTTCTGTTCGAACATGTTCTGTTCGAACATATTCTGTTCAAACATATTCTGTTCAAACATGTTCTGTTCGAACATGTTCTGTTCGAACATGTTCTGTTCGAACATGTTCTGTTCGAACATGTTCTGTTTGAACATGTTTTGTTCGAACATATTCTGTTCGATTATGTTCTGTTCAAACTTGTTCTGTTCGATTATGTTCTGTTCGAACATGTTCTGTTCGATTATGTTTTGTTCGAACATGTTCTGTTCGAACATGTTCATTTCGAACTTGTTCTGTTCGAACATCTTCTGTTTGAAGATATTCTGTTCGAACATGTCCTGTTCGAACATGTCCTGTTCGAACACGTCCTGATCGAAGATGTTCTTGTTCTGGACAGAGTACATGACCGAGTACGCGACCGAGTACGGGACCTAGTACGGGACCGAGTACGGGACCAAATACGGGACCAACTACGGGACCAAGTACGGGACCGTACGGGACCGAGTATGGGACCGAGTACGAGAGAGAGTACGGGACCGATTATAGGACCGAGTACGGGACCAGGTATGGGACCGAGTACGGGACCAAGTACGGGAACGTGTACCGGACCGAGTACCGGACCGAGTACGGTACCGAAAACGGGACCGAGTACGGGACCGAGTACTGGACCGAGTACAGGACCGAGTACGGGACCGAGTACGGGATCCAGTACGGGACCGTACGTTACCGAGTACGTACATGTTCTGTTCGAACTTGTTCTGTTCGAACTTGTTCTATTCCAACATGTTCTGTTCGAACATGTTCTGTTCGAACATGTTCTGTTCAAACATGTTCTGTTCGAACATTTTCTGTTCAAACATATTCTGTTCGAACGTGTTCTGTTCGAACATGTTCTGTTCGAAGATATTCTGTTCGAACATGTCCTGTTCGAATATGTCCTGTTCGAACACGTCCTGTTCGAACATGTTCATGTTCTGGACCGAGTACAGGACCGAGTACGGCACCGAGTACGGCACCAAATATGGGACCGTGTACGGGACCTAGTACGGGACCAAGTACGGCACCAAGTACGCGACCGTACGGGATCGAGTTCGGGACCCAATACTGGACCGAGTACGGGACCGAGTACTGGACCGAGTACAGGACCGAGTACGGCACCGAGTACGGACCCAAGTATGGGACCGAGTACGGCACCGAGTACGGGAACAAGTACGGGAACGAGTATGGGACGGAGTACGGGACGGAGTACGGGACCAAGTACGGGATCCAGTACGGGACCTTACGGGACCGAGTACGTACATGTTATTTTCGAACTTGTTCTGTTCCATTATGTTCAGTTCGAACATGTTTTGTTCGAACATGTTCTGTTCGAACATGTTCTGTTCCAATATGTTCAGTTCGAGCATGTTTTGTTCGAACATGTTCTGTTCGAAAATGTTCTGTTCGAACATGTTCTGTTCGTACATGTTCGGTTCAAACATGTTCTGTTCAAACATGTTCTGTTCGAACATTTTCTGTTCAAACATTTTCTGTTCAAACGTGTTCTGTTCGTAATTGTTCTGTTCTGTTCGAACATGTTCTGTTCGAATTGGTTCTGTTCGAACATGTTCTGTTCGAACATGTTCTGTTCGAACATGTTCTGTTCGAACATGTTCTGTTCGAACATGTTCTGTTCGAACATGTTCTGTTCGAACATGTTCTATTCGAACATGTTCTGTTTGAACATGTTTTGTTCTAACATATTCTGTTCGATAATGTTCTGTTCGAACTTGTTCTGTTCGATTATGTTCTGTTCGAACATGTTCTGTTCGATTATGTTTTGTTCGAACATGTTATGTTCGAACATGTTTATTTCGAACTTGTTCTGTTCGAACATCTTCTGTTTGAAGATATTCTGTTCGAACATGTCCTGTTCGAACATGTCCTGTTCGAACACATCCTGATCGAAGATGTTCTTGTTCTGGACCGAGTACAGGACCGAGTACGGCACCGAGTACGGGACCAAGTCTGAGACCGTGTACGGGACCGTGTACGGGACCTGTTCTGTTCGAACATGTTCTGTTCGAATTGGTTCTGTTCGAACATGTTCTGTTCGAACATGTTCTGTTCGAACATGTTCTGTTCGAACATGTTCTGTTCGAACATGTTCTGTTCGAACATGTTCTGTTCGAACATGTTCTGTTCGAACATGTTCTATTCGAACATGTTCTGTTTAAACATGTTTTGTTCTAACATATTCTGTTCGATAATGTTCTGTTCGAACTTGTTCTGTTCGATAATGTTCTGTTCGAACATGTTCTGTTCGATTATGTTTTGTTCGAACATGTTATGTTCGAACATGTTTATTTCGAACTTGTTCTGTTCGAACATCTTCTGTTTGAAGATATTCTGTTCGAACATGTCCTGTTCGAACATGTCCTGTTCGAACACATCCTGATCGAAGATGTTCTTGTTCTGGACCGAGTACAGGACCGAGTACGGCACCGAGTACGGGACCAAGTCTGGGACCGTGTACGGGACCTGTTCTGTTCGAACATGTTCTGTTCGAATTGGTTCTGTTCGAACATGTTCTGTTCGAACATGTTCTGTTCAAACATGTTCTGTTCGAACATGTTCTGTTCGAACATGTTCTGTTCGAACATGTTCTGTTCGAACATGTTCTGTTCGAACATGTTCTATTCGAACATGTTCTGTTTGAACATGTTTTGTTCTAACATATTCTGTTCGAACTTGTTCTGTTCGATAATGTTCTGTTCGAACATGTTCTGTTCGATTATGTTTTGTTCGAACATGTTATGTTCGAACATGTTTATTTCGAACTTGTTCTGTTCGAACATCTTCTGTTTGAAGATATTCTGTTCGAACATGTCCTGTTCGAACATGTCCTGTTCGAACACATCCTGATCGAAGATGTTCTTGTTCTGGACCGAGTACAGGACCGAGTACGGCACCGAGTACGGGACCAAGTCTGGGACCGTGTACGGGACCTAGTACGGGACCGAGTACGGGACCGAGTACTGGACCGAGGACAGGACCGAGTACGCGACCGAGTACGGGACCAAGTACGGGACCAACTACGGGACCAAGTACGGGACCGTACGGGACCGAGTATGGGACCGAGTACGAGAGAGAGTACGGGACCGATTACGGGACCGAGTACGGGACCAGGTATGGGACCGAGTACGGGACCGAGTACGGGACCAAGTACGGGACCGAGTACCGGACCGAGTACCGGACCGAGTACCGGACCGAGTACGGGACCGAAAACGGGACCGAGTACGGGACCAAGTACTGGACCGAGTACGGGACCGAGTACGGGATCCAGTACGGGACCGTACGTTACCGAGTACGTACATGTTCTGTTCGAACTTGTTCTGTTCGAACTTGTTCTGTTCGAAAATGTTCTGTTCGAACATGTTCTGTTCGAACATGTTCAGTTCGAACATGTTCTGTTCGAACATGTTTATTTCGAACTTGTTCTGTTCGAACATGTTCTGTTCGAACATGTTCTGTTCGAACATTTTCTGTTCAAACATATTCTGTTCGAACGTGTTCTGTTCGAAAATGTTCTGTTCGAACATGTTCTGTTCGAACATGTTCAGTTCGAACATGTTCTGTTCGAACATGTTCATTTCGAACTTGTTCTGTTCGAACATGTTCTGTTCGAAGATATTCTGTTCGAACATGTTCTGTTCGAATATGTTCTGTTCGAACACGGCCTGTTCGAATATGTTCATGTTCTGGACCGAGTACAGGACCGAGTACGGCACCGAGTACGGCACCAAATATGGGACCGTGTACGGGACCTAGTACGGGCCCGAGTACGGGACCGAGTCCGGGACCAAGTACAGGACCGAGTACGGGACCAAGTACGGGACCAAGTACGGGAACGTACGGGACCAAGTACGGCACCAAGTACGCGACCGTACGGGATCGAGTTCGGGACCCAATACTGGACCGAGTACGGGACCGAGTACTGGACCGAGTACAGGACCGAGTACGGCACCGAGTACGGACCCAAGTATGGGACCGAGTACGGCACCGAATACGGGACCGAGTACGGGACCAAGTATGGGACCGAGTACGGGACCGAGTACGGGAACAAGTACGAGAACGAGTATGGGACGGAGTACGGGACGGAGTACGGGACCGAGTACGAGATCTAGTACGGGACTTTACGGGACCGAGTACGTACATGTTCTTTTCGAACTTGTTCTGTTCCATTATGTTCAGTTCGAACATGTTTTGTTCGAAGATGTTCTGTTCGAACATGTTCTGTTCCAATATGTTCAGTTCGAACATGTTTTGTTCGAACATGTTCTGTTCGAAAATGTTCTGTTCGAACATGTTCTGTTCGAACATGTTCGGTTCAAACATGTTCTGTTCAAACATGTTCTGTTCGAACATTTTCTGTTCAAACATTTTCTGTTCAAACGTGTTCTGTTCGAAATTGTTCTGTTCGAACATGTTCTGTTCGAATTTGTTCTGTTCGAACATGTTCTGTTCGAACATGTTCTGTTCGAACATGTTCTGTTCGAACATGTTCTGTTCGAACATGTTCTGTTCGAACATGTTCTGTTCGAACATGTTCTGTTTGAACATGTTTTGTTCTAACATGTTCTGTTCGATTATGTTTTGTTCGAACATGTAAATTTCGAACTTGTTCTGTTCGAACATCTTCTGTTCGAAGATATTCTGTTCGAACATGTCCTGTTCGAATATGTTCTGTTCGAACACGGCCTGTTCGAATATGTTCATGTTCTGGACCGAGTACAGGACCGAGTACGGCACCGAGTACGGCACCAAATATGGGACCGTGTACGGGACCTAGTACGGGCCCGAGTACGGGACCGAGTCCGGGACCAAGTACAGGACCGAGTACGGGACCAAGTACGGGACCAAGTACGGGACCGTACGGGACCAAGTACGGCACCAAGTACGCGACCGTACGGGATCGAGTTCGGGACCCAATACTGGACCGAGTACGTTACCGAGTACTGGACCGAGTACAGGACCGAGTACGGCACCGAGTACGGACCCAAGTATGGGACCGAGTACGGCACCGAATACGGGACCGAGTACGGGACCAAGTATGGGACCGAGTACGGGACCGAGTACGGGAACAAGTACGAGAACGAGTATGGGACGGAGTACGGGACGGAGTACGGGACCGAGTACGAGATCTAGTACGGGACTTTACGGGACCGAGTACGTACATGTTCTTTTCGAACTTGTTCTGTTCCATTATGTTCAGTTCGAACATGTTTTGTTCGAAGATGTTCTGTTCGAACATGTTCTGTTCCAATATGTTCAGTTCGAACATGTTTTGTTCGAACATGTTCTGTTCGAAAATGTTCTGTTCGAACATGTTCTGTTCGAACATGTTCGGTTCAAACATGTTCTGTTCAAACATGTTCTGTTCGAACATTTTCTGTTCAAACATTTTCTGTTCAAACGTGTTCTGTTCGAAATTGTTCTGTTCGAACATGTTCTGTTCGAATTTGTTCTGTTCGAACATGTTCTGTTCGAACATGTTCTGTTCGAACATGTTCTGTTCGAACATGTTCTGTTCGAACATGTTCTGTTCGAACATGTTCTGTTCGAACATGTTCTGTTCGAACATGTTCTGTTTGAACATGTTTTGTTCTAACATGTTCTGTTCGATTATGTTTTGTTCGAACATGTAAATTTCGAACTTGTTCTGTTCGAACATCTTCTGTTTGAAGATATTCTGTTCGAACATGTTCTGTTCGAACATGTTCTGTTCGAACATGTTCTGTTCGAACATGTTCTGTTCGAACATGTTCTGTTCGAACATGTTCTGTGCGAACATGTTCTGTTTGAACATGTTCTGTTCGAACATGTTCTGTTCGAACATGTTCATGTTCTGGACCGAGTACAGGACCGAGTACGGCACCGAGTACGGGACCAAATATGGGACCGTGTACGGGACCTAGTACGGGACCGAGTACGGGACCGAGTCCGGGACCAAGTAAGGGACCGAGTCCGGGACCAAGTACAGGACCGAGTACGGGACCAAGTACGGGACCAAGTACGGGACCGTACGGGTCCAAGAACGGCACCAAGTACGCGACCGTACGGGATCGAGTTCGGGACCGAGTACTGGACCGAGTACAGGACCGAGTACGGCACCGAGTACGGACCCAAGTATGGGACCGAGTACGGCACCGAATACGGGACCGAGTACGGGACCAAGTATGGGACCGAGTACGGGAGAGAGTACGGGAACGAGTACGGGACCGAGTATGGGACGTCGTACGGGACGGAGTACGGGACCGAGTACGGGATCCAGTACGGGACCTTACGGGACCGAGAACGGGACCGAGTACGGGATCCAGTACGGGACCTTACGGGACCGAGTACGGGACCGAGTACGGGATCCAGTACGGGACCTTACGGGACCGAGTACGTACATGTTCTGTTCGAACATGTTCTGTTCAAACATGTTCTGTTCGAACATTTTCTGTTCAAACATATTCTGTTCGAACGTGTTCTGTTCGAACATGTTCTGTTCGAACATGTTCTGTTCGAACATGTTCTGTTCGAACATGTTCTGTTCGAACATGTTCTGTTCCAATATGTTCAGTTCGAACATGTTTTGTTCGAACATGTTCTGTTCGAAAATGTTCTGTTTGAACATTTTCTGTTCAAACATTTTCTGTTCGAAAGTGTTCTGTTCGAATTTGTTCTGTTCGAACATGTTCTGTTCGAACATGTTCTGTTCGAACATGTTCTGTTCGAACATGTTCTGTTCGAACATGTTCTGTTCGAACATGTTCTGTTCGAACATGTTCTGTTCGAACATGTTCTGTTCGAACATGTTCTGTTCGAACATGTTCTGATTGAACATGTTCTGTTCGAACATGTTCTGTTCGAATTTGTTCTGTTCGAACATGTTCTGTTCGAACATGTTCTGTTCGAACATGTTCTGTTTGAACATGTTTTGTTCTAACATGTTCTGTTCGATTATGTTTTGTTCGAACATGTAAATTTCGAACTTGTTCTGTTCGAACATCTTCTGTTTGAAGATATTCTGTTCGAACATGTCCTGTTCGAACACGTCCTGATCGAAGATGTTCTAGTTCTGGACCGAGTACAGGACCGAGAACGGCACCGAGTACGGGACCAAGTATGGGACCGTGTCCGGGACCGAGTACGGGACCGAGTACGGGACCGAGTACGGGACCGAGTTCTGGACCGAGTATGGGACCGAGTACGGGAGAGAGTACGGGACCGAGTACGGGACCGAGTACGGGACCGGGTATGGGACCGAGTACGGGACCGAGTACGGGAACGAGTTCGGGAACGAGTATGGGATGGAGTACGGGACGGAGTACGGGACCGAGTCCGGGATCCAGTACGGGACCTTACGGGACCGAGTACGTACATGTTCTGTTCGAACTTGTTCTGTTCCATTATGTTCAGTTCGAACATGTTTTGTTCGAACATGTTCTGTTCAAACATGTTCTGTTCCAATATGTTCAGTTAGAACATGTTTTGTTCGAACATGTTCTGTTCGAAAATGTTCTGTTCGAACATGTTCTGTTCGAACATGTTCGGTTCAAACATGTTATGTTCAAACATGTTCTGTTCGAACATGTTCTGTTCGAACATGTTCTGTTCGAACATGTTCGGTTGAAACATGTTATGTTCAAACATGTTCTGTTCGAACATGTTCTGTTCGAACATGTTCTGTTCGAACATGTTCTGTTCGAACATGTTCTGTTCGAACATGTTCTGTTCGAACATGTTTTGTTCTAACATGTTTTGTTCGAACATGTAAATTTCGAACTTGTTCTGTTCGAACATCTTCTGTTTGAAGATATTCTGTTCGAACATGTCCTGTTCGAACACGTCCTGATCGAAGATGTTCTTGTTCTGGACCGAGTACAGGACCGAGTACGGCACCGAGTACGGGACCAAGTATGGGACCGTGTCCGGGACCGAGTACGGGACCGAGTACGGGACCGAGTACGGGACCGAGTTCTGGACCGAGTATGGGACCGAGTACGGGAGAGACTACGGGACCGAGTACGGGACCGAGTACGGGACCGAGTACGGGACCAAGTATGGGACCGAGTACGGGACCGAGTGCGGGAACGAGTACGGGAACGAGTATGGGACGGAGTACGGGACGGAGTACGGGACCGAGTCCGGGTTCCAGTACGGGACCTTACGGGACCGAGTACGTACATGTTCTGTTCGAACTTGTTCTGTTCCATTATGTTCAGTTCGAACATGTTTTGTTCGAACATGTTCTGTTCAAACATGTTCTGTTCCAATATGTTCAGTTCGAACATGTTTTGTTCGAACATGTTCTGTTCAAAAATGTTCTGTGCGAACATGTTCTGTTCGAACATGTTCTGTGCAAACATGTTCTGTTCGAACATTTTCTGTTCAAACATTTTCTGTTCGAACGTGTTCTGTTCGAAATTGTTCTGTTCTGTTCGAATTTGTTCTGTTCGAACATGTTTTGTTCGAACATGTTCTGTTCAAACATGTTCTGTTCCAATATGTTCAGTTCGAACATGTTTTGTTCGAAATAGTTCTGTTCGAAATAGTTCAGTTCGAACATGTTCTGTTCGAACATGTTCGGTTCAAACATGTTCTGTTCAAACATGTTCTGTTCGAACATTTTCTGTTCAAACATTTTCTGTTCGAAATTGTTCTGTTTTGTTTGAACATGTTCTGTTCGAATTTGTTCTGTTCGAACATGTTCTGTTCGAACATGTTCTGTTCGAATTTGTTCTGTTCGAACATGTTCTGTTCGAACATGTTCTGTTCGAACATGTTCTGTTCGAACATGTTCTGTTCGAACATGTTCTGTTCGAACATATTCTGTTCGAACATGTTCTGTTCGAACATGTTCTGTTCGAACATATTCTGTTCGAACATGTTCTGTTCGAACATGTTCTGTTCGAACATGTTCTGTTCGAACATGTTCTGTTTGAACATGTTTTGTTCGAACATTTTCTGTTCGATTATGTTCTGTTCGAACATGTTCTGTTCGATTATGTTCTGTTCGAACATGTTCTGTTCGATTATGTTCTGTTCGAACATGTTCTGTTCGAACATGTTCATTTCGAACATGTTCTGTTCGAACATGTTCATTTCGAACTTGTTCTGTTCGAACATCTTCTGTTTGAAGATATTCTGTTCGAACATGTCCTGTTCGAACACGTCCTGATCGAAGATGTTCTTGTTCTGGACCGAGTACAGGACCGAGTATGGGACCGTGTTCGGGACCTAGTACGGGACCGAGTACGGGACCAAGTATGGGACCGTGTACGGGATCTAGTACGGGACCGAGTACGGGACCGAGTCCGGGACCGAGTACGGGACCGAGTACGGGACCGAGTTCTGGACCGAGTACGGGACCAAGTATGGGACCGAGTACGGGACCTAGTACGGGACCGAGTACGGGTCCAAGTACGGGACTGACTACGGGACCGAGTACGGGACCAAGTATGGGACCGAGTACGGCACCGAATACGGGACCGAGTACGGGACCGAGTATGGGACCGAGTACGGGACCGAGTACGGGACCAAGTATGGGACCGAGTACGGGACCGAGTACGCGAACGAGTACGGGAACGAGTATGGGACGGAGTACGGGACGGAGTACGGGACCGAGTACGGGATCCAGTACGGGACCTTACGGGACCGAGTACGTACATGTTCTGTTCGAACTTGTTCTGTTCCATTATGTTCAGTTCGAACATGTTTTGTTCGAACATGTTCTGTTCGAACATGTTCTGTTCCAATATGTTCAGTTCGAACATGTTCTGTTCGAAAATGTTCTGTGCGAACATGTTCTGTTCGAACATGTTCTGTGCAAACATGTTCTGTTCGAACATTTTCTGTTCAAACATTTTTTGTTCGAACGTGTTCTGTTCGAAATTGTTCTGTACTGTTCGAATTTGTTCTATTCGAACATGTTCTGTTCGAACATGTTCTGTTCGAACATGTTCTGTTCGAACATGTTCTGTTCGAACATGTTCTGTTCGAACATGTTTTGTTTGAACATGTTTTGTTCGAACATGTTCTGTTCGATTATGTTCTGTTCGAACTTGTTCTGTTCGATTATGTTCTGTTCGAACATGTTCTGTTCGAACATGTTTTGTTCGAACATGTTCTGTTCGAACATGTTCTGTTCGAACATGTTCTGTTCGAACATGTTCTGTTCGAACATGTTCTGTTCGAACATGTTCTGTTCGAACATATATCCCCAACGGCCAGTATGTAGGCCTACCCGGAGTCACATGATCGAGCTTGTTTCGCGGCTTAGTGCGTATGCTTGGCATTGTAGTCACCGGCCGCTATGAATCGCTCACCGAGTGAGTTGAAAAATTCCGTGAATTGGTCCTCAGAAACTACAAAACGAGGTGGGCAGTAGACTGCGGCCAGAGTGACGGGGCCGCTGCTGGATTGCATGCTTATGGAAGTGGATTGCAGGTAGTCCATTTCAGTTCTGTTATAAAGGTGGTGTTTGATGCGACTTCTGATAAGTATACCAGTGCCCCCATGGGCTTTGCCGTCCGGATGGTTTGTGGCGTAGAATAAGTATCCTGGGATATGGAAGTTGTGCTTGTCTGTTAGATGTGTCTCGGAGAGGAGCATGACGTCAATATTTTTTTTCGAATAAGAACTGGGCAAGTTCGTTTTTATGCCGTGAAACGCCATTCGCGTTCCACATAGATATTTGAAGTGGAGACATTATATTGATTTGAATGACAGAAGATGCTGTATCAGCATATTTTGGTTTCGCATAAGCTCTTGCATTGTGGTTTGCATGAATGTCATAAACTCTTTTAGGGTTTGCTGGAGTGAGATCATCATCGTTTCAATGCCAGTTGATATATGCTGCGTTTGTTCGTTCGGGGTAGTTATTTTCTGTTCTTCCCGAGTAGAAGTCGACTTTTGTGTTGGCGGATTCACGGGCGGATTCACGGATTTGTTCTGTTCGAACATGTTCTGTTCGAACATGTTCATATCGGACTTGTTCTGTTCGAACATGTTCTGTTCGAAGATATTCTGTTCGAACATGTCCTGTTCGAATATGTCCTGTTCGAACACGTCCTGTTCTAACATGTTCATGTTCTGGACCGAGTACAGGACCGAGTACGGCACCGAGTACGGGACCAAATATGGGACCGTGTACGGGACCTAGTACGGGACCGAGTACGGGACCGAGTTCTGTTCGATTATGTTCTGTTCGAACTTGGTCTGTTCGAACATGTTCTGTTCGAACATGTTTTGTTCGAACATGTTCTGTTCGAACATGTTCTGTTCGAACATGTTCTGTTCGAACATGTTCTGTTCGAACATGTTCTGTTCGAACATGTTCTATTCGAACATGTTCTGTTCGAACATGTTCTGTGCGAACATGTTCTGTTTGAACAAGTTCTGTTCGAACATGTTCTGTTCGAACATGTTCTGTTCGAACATGTTCTGTTCGAACATGTTCTGTTCGAACATGTTCTGTTCGAACATGTTCTGTTCGAACATGTTCTGTTCGAACATGTTCTGTTCGAACATGTTCTGTGCAAACATGTTCTGTTCGAACATTTTCTGTTCAAACATTTTTTGTTCGAACGTGTTCTGTTCGAAATTGTTTTGTACTGTTCGAATTTGTTCTGTTCGAACATGTTCTGTTCGAACATGTTCTGTTCGAACATGTTCTGTTCGAACATGTTCTGTTCGAACATGTTCTGTTCGAACATGTTCTGTTCGAACATGTTTTGTTTGAACATGTTTTGTTCGAACATGTTCTGTTCGATTATGTTCTGTTCGAACTTGTTCTGTTCGATTATGTTCTGTTCGAACATGTTCTGTTCGAACATGTTCTGTTCGAACATGTTCTGTTCGAACATGTTCTGTTCGAACATGTTCTGTTCGAACATGTTCTGTTCGAACATGTTCTGTTCGAACATATATCCCCAACGGCCAGTATGTAGGCCTACCCGGAGTCACATGATCGAGCTTGTTTCGCGGCTTAGTGCGTATGCTTGGCATTGTAGTCACCGGCCGCTATGAATCGCTCACCGAGTGAGTTGAAAAATTCCGTGAATTGGTCCTCAGAAACTACAAAACGAGGTGGGCAGTAGACTGCGGCCAGAGTGACGGGGCCGCTGCTGGATTGCATGCTTATGGAAGTGGATTGCAGGTAGTCCATTTCAGTTCTGTTATAAAGGTGGTGTTTGATGCGACTTCTGATAAGTATACCAGTGCCCCCATGGGCTTTGCCGTCCGGATGGTTTGTGGCGTAGAATAAGTATCCTGGGATATGGAAGTTGTGCTTGTCTGTTAGATGTGTCTCGGAGAGGAGCATGACGTCAATATTTTTTTTCGAATAAGAACTGGGCAAGTTCGTTTTTATGCCGTGAAACGCCATTCGCGTTCCACAAAGATATTTGAAGTGGAGACATTATATTGATTTGAATGACAGAAGATGCTGTATCAGCATATTTTGGTTTCGCATAAGCTCTTGCATTGTGGTTTGCATGAATGTCATAAACTCTTTTAGGGTTTGCTGGAGTGAGATCATCATCGTTTCAATGCCAGTTGATATATGCTGCGTTTGTTCGTTCGGGGTAGTTATTTTCTGTTCTTCCCGAGTAGAAGTCGACTTTTGTGTTGGCGGATTCACGGGCGGATTCACGGATTTGTTCTGTTCGAACATGTTCTGTTCGAACATGTTCATATCGGACTTGTTCTGTTCGAACATGTTCTGTTCGAAGATATTCTGTTCGACATGTCCTGTTCGAATATGTCCTGTTCGAACACGTCCTGTTCTAACATGTTCATGTTCTGGACCGAGTACAGGACCGAGTACGGCACCGAGTACGGGACCAAATATGGGACCGTGTACGGGACCTAGTACGGGACCGAGTACGGGACCGAGTTCTGTTCGATTATGTTCTGTTCGAACTTGGTCTGTTCGAACATGTTCTGTTCGAACATGTTTTGTTCGAACATGTTCTGTTCGAACATGTTCTGTTCGAACATGTTCTGTTCGAACATGTTCTGTTCGAACATGTTCTGTTCGAACATGTTCTGTTCGAACATGTTCTGTTCGAACATGTTCTGTGCGAACATGTTCTGTTTGAACAAGTTCTGTTCGAACATGTTCTGTTCGAACATGTTCTGTTCGAACATGTTCTGTTCGAACATGTTCTGTTCGAACATGTTCTGTTCGAACATGTTCTGTTCGAACATGTTCTGTTCGAACATGTTCTGTTCGAACATGTTCTGTTCGAACATGTTCTGTTCGAACATGTTCTGTTCGAACATGTTCTGTTCGAACATGTTCTGTTCGAACATGTTCTGTTTGAACATGTTTTGTTCGAACATGTTCTGTTCGAACATGTTCTTTTTTTTTTTAAACTTATTGCGTTATTTATTGGATCTTCTCTTTTTGTGAGACTAACAATAATTATTCAAATCTTATTATATAACTTATACTAATTACAATGTGAAGTAATTGTATTAGTTAGAGACGGCCCTAGGATTTCTTTGCTGGGCTGGAGAATCTTTGCGCTTCAGTCGGCTCTGACTGTAGACTCGCGTAAGCGACTTCGCGAGAGGATTTTCGTGTGCGGCGAGCTTTGCTTGATGTTTACTTTTTTTCGTCTGAATTTCCTCATTGACAAGGTTTATGTGGAGGTCTCTATGGATGCTTTCGCTGCGTAGGTACCATGGTGCCCCAGTGATAGTTCGCAGAATCGTGGACTGAGCTCGCTGTATGATTTCAATGTTGGTTTTTGAAGCGTTTCCCCATAGTTCACAGCCGTATGTCCAGATGGGTTTCAGCACGGTATTGTAGAGGAGTACTTTGTATTCCAGACTAAGGGGAGAGTTGTAGTTAATAAGCCAGTGAAGATTGGTTGCTTTGAGCTTAATATGAGTCCTCTTAGATTCTATATGTCGCCGCCAGGTGAGGCGTCTATCTAGGTGAACGCCGAGATATGTTACAACGTCTGCTTGTGGGATAAATGTATTGTTCAGGGTACAGGGTGGGCAGGTTTGTCTGTTTAGTGTGAAGGTTACATGTCTGCTTTTGGTCTCGTTTATCTTAATGCGCCAGTCCGCAAACCATCTTTCCACTATTTTAAGATGGCAGGCAAGTTGCTCTGTTGCCTTTGCTGGGCATCTAGATCGGCTAAGTATTGCGGTATCGTCAGCAAACGTAGAGGTTGTGAGCTGATAGTTTGTAGGCATGTCTGCTGTGAATAGGGTGTAAAGAACGGGGCCCAGTACACTACCTTGGGGGACTCCAGCATTGATAACGCGGTCGTGTGAAGTCGAACTGTTACACCTAGTTGAGAACACTCTTTTGAAGAGATAAGATTCGAACACTTTGTGCGTGTTCTGGGGAAGCAGTTTTGTTTTGTTTTGTTATTAGTCCTTCCAGCCAGACTCGGTCAAATGCTTGTGCAACATCTAAGAATATAGCTGAACAGTATTCCCGGTGCTCAAAAGCGGTACTAATTTTGTTTGTGATGCGATTGACCTGTTCGATCGTTCCGTGATTTTTGCGAAAGCCAAACTGATGCGATGGTATTGTATTTCGCCTTCTTAAGTAGGGAGTTAGTTGTTTTAAAAATGCCTTTTCAAACAGTTTCGAGAGACACGTTAGGAGACTGATTGGTCTGTAGGATGAGGGTTGCGTTTTGTCTTTGCCTGGCTTGGGAATCATTACTATAACCGCCTTTTTCCACCTTTGGGGATAGTATCCAAGTTTCGTAATAGCGTTGAAAAGATGGCATAAGGTCAGAACCGCACACGGTGGGAGTTCTATGATCATTTTTGGTGCCACCAAGTCATGTCCAGGTGATTTTTTGGGATTAAGATCTCTTATGATAGATGCTATCTCACTTTGGCTGAATGTAACTGGATTTATAGGGGGCAAGCTTTTAGTTACTACAGGGAGTACAAATGAGTTGCTAGCAGGATTTGATTGGAATACTTTCTGAAGGTGATCGGCGAACGCATTAGCTCTATCTTCGTCGCTGCGTATCCAGCTTCCAGAGGGACCTCGCAGTGGAACGACTGTTTCTGCCGGTGGCTGTATGCTTTTGTGTGCTTTCCACAAAGGGTTCCTTTTACTGGTGGGCGATAGTTGTTTGATATATAGATGCTGAGCGTTGGCTTCCTCAAGCTTAAGTGCCCTGGTTAGTTTACGTGTTGCTATTTTTAGATGTTCTTTAGCCGTTGGGGATCTATGATTCTGCCATTCTCTTCTTAGTCTTCGTTTTTCAAGTACTATCTGTTCGATTTCACGATTTGTCTTGCTATGATTTGTCATTTTGTGTGTGTCTGGAGGTGTAGAGGCCAAATCTATCGATTTGACCAGGCGATCAACATCCTCGTCGGTGAATACTGTTTGAGTTGGTTCCATGTGAGTACAAACATATTTCGCGTACCTTGCCCAGTTGGTCCGGTGCCAGAGAGTAAGTAGAACTGGAGAGTGATCAGATGATAGTTCTGCAAGTGACTCGGCCGTAATATTATTTCTTGGAATCTTTCTTGTTATTGCGAAGTCAATGAGATCCGGTAGCTTATTTGGATCTGCTGGCCAGTATGTAGGCCTACCCGGAGTCACATGATCGAGCTTGTTTCGCGGCTTAGTGCGTATGCTTGGCATTGTAGTCACCGGCCGCTATGAATCGCTCACCGAGTGAGTGAAAAATTCCGTGAATTGGTCCTCAGAAACTACAAAACGAGGTGGGCAGTAGACTGCGGCCAGAGTGACGGGGCCGCTGCTGGATTGCATGCTTATGGAAGTGGATTGCAGGTAGTCCATTTCAGTTCTGTTATAAAGGTGGTGTTTGATGCGACTTCTGATAAGTATACCAGTGCCCCCATGGGCTTTGCCGTCCGGATGGTTTGTGGCGTAGAATAAGTATCCTGGGATATGGAAGTTGTGCTTGTCTGTTAGATGTGTCTCGGAGAGGAGCATGACGTCAATATTTTTTTTCGAATAAGAACTGGGCAAGTTCGTTTTTATGCCGTGAAACGCCATTCGCGTTCCACATAGATATTTGAAGTGGAGACATTATATTGATTTGAATGACAGAAGATGCTGTATCAGCATATTTTGGTTTCGCATAAGCTCTTGCATTGTGGTTTGCATGAATGTCATAAACTCTTTTAGGGTTTGCTGGAGTGAGATCATTATCGTTTCAATGCCAGTTGATATATGCTGCGTTTGTTCGTTCGGGGTAGTTATTTTCTGTTCTTCCCGAGTAGAAGTCGACTTTTGTGTTGGCGGATTCACAGGCGGATTCACGGATTTGTTCTGTTCGAACATGTTCTGTTCGAACATGTTCTGTTCGAACATGTTCAAATCGGACTTGTTCTGTTCGAACATGTTCTGTTCGAAGATATTCTGTTCGAACATGTCCTGTTCGAATATGTCCTGTTCGAACACGTCCTGTTCTAACATGTTCATGTTCTGGACCGAGTACAGGACCGAGTACGGCACCGAGTACGGGACCAAATATGGGACCGTGTACAGGACCTAGTACGGGACCGAGTACGGGACCGAGTCCGGGACCAAGTACGGGACCGAGTCCGGGACCAAGTACAGGACCGAGTACGGGACCAAGTACGGGACCAAGTACGGGACCGTACGGGACCAAGTACGGCACCAAGTACGCGACCGTACGGGATCGAGTTCGGGACCGAGTACTGGACCGAGTAAAGGACCGAGTACGGCACCGAGTACGGACCCAAGTATGGGTCCGAGTACGGCACCGAATACGGGACCGAGTACGGGACCAAGTATGGGACCGAGTACGGGAGAGAGTACGGGAACGAGTACGGGACCGAGTATGGGACGTCGTACGGGACGGAGTACGGGACCGAGTACGGGATCCAGTACGGGATCCAGTACGGGACCTTACGGGACCGAGTACGGGATCCAGTACGGGACCTTACGGGACCGAGTACGTACATGTTCTGTTCGAACTTGTTCTGTTCCATTATATTCAGTTCGAACATGTTTTGTTCGAACATGTTCTGTTCCAATATGTTCAGTTCGAACATGTTTTGTTCGAACATGTTCTGTTCGAAAATGTTCTGTTTGAACATTTTCTGTTCAAACATTTTCTGTTCGAAAGTGTTCTGTTCGAAATTGTTCTGTTCTGTTCGAACATGTTCTGTTCGAATTTGTTCTGTTCGAACATGTTCTGTTCGAACATGTTCTGTTCGAACATGTTCTGTTCGAACATGTTCTGTTCGAACATGTTCTGTTCTAACATGTTCTGTTCGAACATGTTCTGTTCGAACATGTTCTGTTCTGTTCGAACATGTTCTGTTCGAACATGTTCTGTTCGAACATGTTCTGTTCGAACATGTTCTGTTCGAACATGTTCTGTTCGAACATGTTCTGTTCGAACATGTTCTGTTCGAACATGTTCTGTTCGAACATGTTCTGTTCGAACATGTTCTGTTCGAACATGTTCTGTTCGAACATGTTCTGTTCGAACATGTTCTGTTCGAACATGTTCTGTTCGAACATGTTCTGTTCGAACATGTTCTGTTCGAACATGTTCTGTTCGAACATGTTTTGTTTGAACATGTTTTGTTCGAACATGTTCTGTTCGATTATGTTCTGTTCGAACATGTTCTGTTCGAACATGTTCTGTTCGAACATGTTCTGTTCGAACATGTTCTGTTCGAACATGTTCTGTTCGAACATGTTCTGTTCGAACATGTTCTGTTCGAACATGTTCTGTTCGAACATGTTCTGTTCGAACATGTTCTGTTCGAACTTGTTCTTTTCCATTATGTTCAGTTCGAACATGTTCTGTTCAAACATGTTCTGTTGGAACATTTTCTGTTCAAACATTTTCTGTTCGAACGTGTTCTTTTCGAAATTGTTCTGTTCGAATTTGTTCTGTTCGAACATGTTCTGTTCGAACATGTTCTGTGCGAACATGTTCTGTTCGAACATGTTCTGTTCGAACATGTTCTGTTCAAACATGTTCTGTTCGAACATGTTCTATTCGAACATGTTCTGTTCGAACATGTTTTGTTGGAACATGTTCTGTTCGATTATGTTCTGTTCGAACTTGTTCTGTTCGATTATGTTCTGTTCGAACATGTTCTGTTCGATTATGTTCTGTTCGAACATGTTCTGTTCGAACGTGTTCATTTCAAACTTGTTCTGTTCGAACATCTTCTGTTTGAAGATATTCTGTTCGAACATGTCCTGTTCGAACATGTCCTGTTCGAACACGTCTTGTTCGAACATGTTCATGTTCTGGACCGAGTACAGGACCGAGTACGGCACCGAGTACGGGACCAAGTACGGGACCGTACGGGACCGAGTATGGGACCGAGTACGGGAGAGAGTATGGGTCCGATTACGAGACCGAGTACGGGACCAAGTATGGGACCGAGTACGGGACCGAGTACGGGACCAAGTACGGGACCGAGTACCGGACCGAGTACCGGACCGAGTATGTTCTGTTCGAACATGTTCATGTTCTGGACCGAGTACAGGACCGAGTACGGCACCGAGTACGGGACCAAATATGGGACCGTGTATGGGACCGAGTACGGGACCGAGTACGGGACAGAGTACGCGATCGAGTACGGCACCGAGTACGGAACCGACTACGGGACCAAATACGGGACCGAGTACGGGACCAAGTACGGGACCAAGTACGGGACCGTACGGGACCAAGTACGGGACCAAGTACGGGACCAAGTACGAGACCGTACGGGACCAAGTACGGCACCAAGTACGTTACCGTACGGGATCGAGTTCGGGAGCCAGTACAGGACCGAGTACGGGACCGAGTACTGGACGGAGTACCGGACCGAGTTCGGGACCGAGTACGGGACCAAGTATGGGAGCGAGTACGGGACAGAGTACGCGATCGAGTACGGCACCGAGTACGGAACCGACTACGGGACCGACTACGGGACCGACCACGGGACCAAGTATGGGACCGTACGGACCAAGTATGGGACCGAGTACGGGACCAAATACGGGACCGAGTACGGGACCAAGTACGGGACCAAGTACGGGACCGTACGGGACCAAGTACGGGACCAAGTACGGGACCAAGTACGAGACCGTACGGGACCAAGTACGGCACCAAGTACGTTACCGTACGGGATCGAGTTCGGGAGCCAGTACAGGACCGAGTACGGGACCGAGTACTGGACGGAGTACCGGACCGAGTACGGGACCGAGTACGGGACCGAGTACGGGACCGAGTACGGGACCAAGTATGGGAGCGAGTACGGGACAGAGTACGCGATCGAGTACGGGACCGAGTACGGAACCGACTACGGGACCGACTACGGGACCGACCACGGGACCAAGTATGGGACCGTACGGACCAAGTATGGGACCGAGTACGGGACCGACTACGGGACCGACTACGGGACCGACCACGGGACCAAGTATGGGACCGTACGGACCAAGTATGGGACCATGTACGGGATCGAGTACGGGACCAAGTATGGGACCAAGTACGCGACCGAGTACGCGATCGAGTACGGGACAGAGTACGGAACCGATTACGGGACCGGGTACGGGACCAAGTATGGGACCAAGTACGGGACCGAAAACGGGACAGAGTACGGGACCAATTACGGGACCGAGTACGGGACCAAGTATGGGACCGAGTACGGCACCGAATACGGGACCGAGTACGGGACCAAGTATGGGACCGTACGTTACCGAGTACGTACATGTTCTGTTCGAACTTGTTCTGTTCCAACATGTTCAGTTCGAACATGTTTTGTTCAAACATGTTCTGTTCGAACATGTTCTGTTCGAACATGTTCTGTTCGAACATGTTCTGTTCAAACATGTTCTGTTCAAACATTTTCTGTTCAAGCATTTTCTGTTCGAACGTGTTCTATTCGAAATTGTACTGTTCTGTTCTGTTCGAACATGTTCTGTTCGAACATGTTCTGTTCGAACATGTTCTGTTCGAACATGTTCTGTTCGAACGTGTTCTGTTCAAACATGTTCTGTTCGAACATGTTCAGTTCGAACATGTTCAGTTCGAACATGTTTAGTTCTGTTCGAACATGTTCTGTTCTGTTCGAACATGTTCTGTTTGAACATGTTCTGTTCGATTATGTTCTGTTCGAACATGTTCTGTTCGATTATGTTCTGTTCGAACATGTTCTGTTCGATTATGTTCTGATCGAACATGTTGTGTTCGATTATGTTCTGTTCGAACATGTTCTGGTCGAACATGTTCATGTTCTGCACCGAGTACGGGACCGAGTACGGGACCAAGTACGGGACCAAGTACGGCACCAAGTACGGGACCGTACGGGATCGAGTTCGGGACCCAGTACAGGACCGAGTACGGGACCGAGTACTGGACCGAGTACAGGACCGAGTACGGCACCGAGTACGGGACCAAGTATGGGACCGAGTACGGGACCTAGTACGAGACCGAGTACGGGACCGAATACGGGACCGAGTACGGGACCAAGTATGGTACCGAGTACGGTACCGAGTATGGGACCGAGTACGGGAATGAGTACGGGAACGAGTATGGGACGGAGTACGGGACCGAGTACGGGATCCAGTACGGGACCGTACGGGACCGAGTACGTACATGTTCTGTTCGAACTTGTTCTTTTCCATTATGTTCAGTTCGAACATGTTTTGTTCGAACATGTTCTGTTCGAACATGTTCTGTTCCAATATGTTCAGTTCGAACATGTTTTGTTCGAACATGTTCCGTTCGAAAATGTTCTGTTCAAACATTTTCTGTTCGAACGTGTTCTGTTCGAAATTGTTCTGTTCTGTTCAAACATGTTCTGTTCGAACATGTTCTGTTCGAACATGTTCTATTCGAACATGTTCTGTTCGAACATGTTTTGTTGGAACATGTTCTGTTCGATTATGTTCTGTTCGAACTTGTTGTGTTCGATTATGTTCTGTTCGAACATGTTCTGTTCGATTATGTTCTGTTCGAACATGTTCTGTTCGAACGTGTTCATTTCAAACTTGTTCTGTTCGAACATCTTCTGTTTGAAGATATTCTGTTCGAACATGTCCTGTTCGAACATGTCCTGTTCGAACACGTCTTGTTCGAACATGTTCATGTTCTGGACCGAGTACAGGACCGAGTACGGCACCGAGTACGGGACCAAGTACGGGACCGTACGGGACCGAGTATGGGACCGAGTACGGGAGAGAGTATGGGTCCGATTACGAGACCGAGTACGGGACCAAGTATGGGACCGAGTACGGGACCGAGTACGGGACCAAGTACGGGACCGAGTACCGGACCGAGTACCGGACCGAGTATGTTCTGTTCGAACATGTTCATGTTCTGGACCGAGTACAGGACCGAGTACGGCACCGAGTACGGGACCAAATATGGGACCGTGTATGGGACCGAGTACGGGACCGAGTACGGGACAGAGTACGCGATCGAGTACGGCACCGAGTACGGAACCGACTACGGGACCAAATACGGGACCGAGTACGGGACCAAGTACGGGACCAAGTACGGGACCGTACGGGACCAAGTACGGGACCAAGTACGGGACCAAGTACGAGACCGTACGGGACCAAGTACGGCACCAAGTACGTTACCGTACGGGATCGAGTTCGGGAGCCAGTACAGGACCGAGTACGGGACCGAGTACTGGACGGAGTACCGGACCGAGTTCGGGACCGAGTACGGGACCAAGTATGGGAGCGAGTACGGGACAGAGTACGCGATCGAGTACGGCACCGAGTACGGAACCGACTACGGGACCGACTACGGGACCGACCACGGGACCAAGTATGGGACCGTACGGACCAAGTATGGGACCGAGTACGGGACCAAATACGGGACCGAGTACGGGACCAAGTACGGGACCAAGTACGGGACCGTACGGGACCAAGTACGGGACCAAGTACGGGACCAAGTACGAGACCGTACGGGACCAAGTACGGCACCAAGTACGTTACCGTACGGGATCGAGTTCGGGAGCCAGTACAGGACCGAGTACGGGACCGAGTACTGGACGGAGTACCGGACCGAGTACGGGACCGAGTACGGGACCGAGTACGGGACCGAGTACGGGACCAAGTATGGGAGCGAGTACGGGCCAGAGTACGCGATCGAGTACGGGACCGAGTACGGAACCGACTACGGGACCGACTACGGGACCGACCACGGGACCAAGTATGGGACCGTACGGACCAAGTATGGGACCGAGTACGGGACCGACTACGGGACCGACTACGGGACCGACCACGGGACCAAGTATGGGACCGTACGGACCAAGTATGGGACCATGTACGGGATCGAGTACGGGACCAAGTATGGGACCAAGTACGCGACCGAGTACGCGATCGAGTACGGGACAGAGTACGGAACCGATTACGGGACCGGGTACGGGACCAAGTATGGGACCAAGTACGGGACCGAAAACGGGACAGAGTACGGGACCAATTACGGGACCGAGTACGGGACCAAGTATGGGACCGAGTACGGCACCGAATACGGGACCGAGTACGGGACCAAGTATGGGACCGTACGTTACCGAGTACGTACATGTTCTGTTCGAACTTGTTCTGTTCCAACATGTTCAGTTCGAACATGTTTTGTTCAAACATGTTCTGTTCGAACATGTTCTGTTCGAACATGTTCTGTTCGAACATGTTCTGTTCAAACATGTTCTGTTCAAACATTTTCTGTTCAAGCATTTTCTGTTCGAACGTGTTCTATTCGAAATTGTACTGTTCTGTTCTGTTCGAACATGTTCTGTTCGAACATGTTCTGTTCGAACATGTTCTGTTCGAACATGTTCTGTTCGAACGTGTTCTGTTCAAACATGTTCTGTTCGAACATGTTCAGTTCGAACATGTTCAGTTCGAACATGTTTAGTTCTGTTCGAACATGTTCTGTTCTGTTCGAACATGTTCTGTTTGAACATGTTCTGTTCGATTATGTTCTGTTCGAACATGTTCTGTTCGATTATGTTCTGTTCGAACATGTTCTGTTCGATTATGTTCTGATCGAACATGTTGTGTTCGATTATGTTCTGTTCGAACATGTTCTGGTCGAACATGTTCATGTTCTGCACCGAGTACGGGACCGAGTACGGGACCAAGTACGGGACCAAGTACGGCACCAAGTACGGGACCGTACGGGATCGAGTTCGGGACCCAGTACAGGACCGAGTACGGGACCGAGTACTGGACCGAGTACAGGACCGAGTACGGCACCGAGTACGGGACCAAGTATGGGACCGAGTACGGGACCTAGTACGAGACCGAGTACGGGACCGAATACGGGACCGAGTACGGGACCAAGTATGGTACCGAGTACGGTACCGAGTATGGGATCGAGTACGGGAATGAGTACGGGAACGAGTATGGGACGGAGTACGGGACCGAGTACGGGATCCAGTACGGGACCGTACGGGACCGAGTACGTACATGTTCTGTTCGAACTTGTTCTTTTCCATTATGTTCAGTTCGAACATGTTTTGTTCGAACATGTTCTGTTCGAACATGTTCTGTTCCAATATGTTCAGTTCGAACATGTTTTGTTCGAACATGTTCCGTTCGAAAATGTTCTGTTCAAACATTTTCTGTTCGAACGTGTTCTGTTCGAAATTGTTCTGTTCTGTTCAAACATGTTCTGTTCGAACATGTTCTGTTTTCCATTATGTTCAGTTCGAACATGTTTTGTTCGAACTTGTTCCTGTTCGAACATGTTCTGTTCCAATATGTTCAGTTCGAACATGTTTTGTTCGAACATGTTCCGTTCGAAAATGTTCTGTTCGAACATGTTCTGTTCAAACATTTTCTGTTCGAACGTGTTCTGTTCGAAATTGTTCTGTTCTGTTCAAACATGTTCTGTCGAATTTGTTCTGTTCGAAAATGTTCTGTTCGAAAATGTTCTGTTCGAACATGTTCTGTTCGAACATGTTCTGTTCGAACATGTTCTGTTCGAACATGTTGTAAAGAGGTGCACCAATTGAGAACACGTGTTTGCCTTCTAGTTGAGTGCAGCCGTCGGGCTGACTTTTTATTTCTTCGATTTTCTTCTTATCTTTTAGAGTAGGCAGAAATGGTTCTGCCAGCTCAAGGTCTACAGAGTGTCTGGTTTTACAGTATTCAATATATTTGGACTTAGGCTAATTAGCGTAGCTGCGCTGCCGGGTACGCCAGCGGCGGAGCTTATCTGAGCTTATATCTGAGCTTATCGGGAGAGCGAGATATGTATGTACGTATGTAATATGTATTTGGTCGGCGTGTGAATGCTGACCATGCACTTATACCTTTTTGCCTTCGAGTGGGCAATGCTCTTATACTTTGTGGCCTTCGAGTGGGTGATCATTGCATCATTGCTTAATATTGCATAGGCACATACTACATCTCCCTCCTTTTGAAAAATAACGTAACCTTTTTATTTTTATTTTGTTTGTGTTTTTGTTTGAACAACAATAGTTGATTTTGTAATGCAAAGATAAAAATATACGTAGTGTATGGAAAATTTGTATAAATGATTAAGGAAAATATAAGTTTAAAATCAATCATGAATGAAATTTCTTTAATCTATCTTTATGAACTATTTGTTTTTTGGTTTTTATTAGTAAGTAGCGTAATATTGTTATTATCTCCTATGCTTTCTATCTTATAGGGCCCCGTATATTTAAAGTCTAATTTATGACCTACCTCATTTCTTAGTAAAACTTTATCTCCTACTTCTAATTCTATGTCTTTTACTTTTAAGTCATAATTTTCTTTATTTTTTTCTTTGTGTGCTTCAAGAAGTTTTCTTGCTCGAGCATATGCTACCTCTAACCTATATTTACTCTCCTTAGCGTAATCATCTATGTTATATATTGGTTCTATGCTATGTAGTTTATTAAAATGTTTTGGTAAATTACTTGTTCTACCGAAAACTAATTCATATGGACAATAATTATGTACCATAGATGGGGTCGTGTTGAAGCAGTATACGAAATATTGAAGCCATACGTCCCAATCGGTTTTGTCCGTCGATATGTAGGATCGTATATACTCGTTTAAAGTTCTATGACTTCTTTCTACTACTCCAACTGTCTGGTGGTGATGAGCTGTTGATGTTATATTTTTTATTTTCAAATATTTACACAGGTCAGTAATTATTGAATTCTTGTACTCTGTTCCCATGTCCGTTATGAACGTCTTCATTGGACCGTACTTTAGAATAAAAGATTCAAATATAGCTTTTGCGACTGTTTTTGCGCTTTTATTTGCTATTGGTATGGCAACTAAGTACTTGGTTAAATCACATATGAGAGTGACTGCGTACTCGTTACCATTTTCTGACTTGGGTAGTGGACCAATTGTGTCCACAACAACTCTATCGAAAGCATGTTCTGGTGTTTCAGTTATAGTCATTGGAGTCTTTGTGTGCTTTGTTGTTTTTGCTTTTTGGCATTTTTGACATTTTCTTACGTACTCTATTATGTATTTACTCATATTTTTCCAGTAATAATGTCTTTTGACCTTGGCCAAGGTTTTTGTAATGCCTGTATGCCCTCCTTGTATTGGATCGTCATGTAATGTAGACAATATAGCTTCTTTTTCTTTTTCATTATTTATTTGGGTCACCGGGATAAGTAGCGCTACTTTTAAATTCTTTAATATTTTATTGCCCATATTTTTAAATTTATCTATTGAAACGTGTTCAAAGATTTTCTTCCACGGTGCCATTTTGATTTGGCTGATATCATATATACCGGCTTGCAATTCAAGCCTTTGGAGAAATTGATCTAAATCAAGAATTCCATTAGTATAAAGATCACCAACATCATATCTTGCAATGATTTTCTTTCCATGTTTAAATAAACATATCGTGTCATTCAATTGCAATGTCACTACTTTTCGTACCTCGTCATTTGCTATGACTTCGTATACGTTGGGCTCTGAAGCTATTTCTTTGGTTTGCTTTTGCAAATCCAATTGTTCTTTTCCTGCGCAGGATTTTTGCCTACTTTGATATCTTGTAGTGACTTTTAATATATTTCCAGTTATATCTTTTAGCTCTTTGATGGTTATTCTTGATAACGCATCTGCTACATGATTGTCCTTGCCCTTTAGATACTCTACTGTAAAATTATATTCCTCTAGTTCAAGCCTTATTCTAGTTAATTTAGAGCTGGGGTTCACCATCGAGAATAAATATGTCAATGGTCTATGGTCTGTTTTCACAGTGAAATGTTTTCCGTAAATGTATGGTCTGAAATGTATTATTGCCCAATGAATTGCTGCTAACTCTTGTTCTGTTGTACTCTTATTGCTTTCACCTTTCGTAAAAGCTCTGGATGCATAAGCAACTGGGAGTTGGTGGCCATTATGGTTTTGAGTTAAAACTGCGCCACACGCTTGCTTGCTTGCATCTGTTGTTATGCAAAATTCTTTGCTGAAGTCTGGGTACTGCAAGAGTGTTGGGTTAATTAGCTGAGATTTTAAATGTATGAATGCTTTTTGACATTCATCTGTCCACTCGAATGGAACATTTTACATAATCTTGTTATGTGCCGCGAATAGTCGGCGAAATTTTTGATAAAACGTCTGTAGTAATTGCAAAATGCTACAAAACGTCTAGCGCTGTCCGCATCATGTGGAACTGGGTAGTTCTGAATGACATCATATTTTTTGTCATCCGGCAAAATTCCTTTGTCTGTGCATTTGTGTCCAAAAATGTGACTTCATGCATGAAAAATGAACATTTTTCAGGATGTAACTTTAGGTTGTATTCCCTGCATTTACCAAAAACTTCAGTGAGGTTTTTAAGCATATGTTTTTCGGAACAACCTATGACTATTAAGTCATCCATATAAAGGAATGCTTGAGACGGTTCTATTCCGGAGAATGCTATAGTCATCATTCTTTGGAATGAATTAGGCGCTATTTTTAAGCCAAATGGCAATCGCGTGAAACGATATGAGCCATTGCTGGTTGAGAAAGATGTTATATCTCTCGAGCCTTCATCCAATTCGATTTGATGAAAACCTGACATTAAATCAAGGCAGGAGAAATATTTTGCTCGACCAAGTTGGTCCAAAATATCATCTATTCTCGGTAGTGGAAATTTGTCAGCTAAAAGTTTCTTATTAATTTGGCGATAGTCTATTACTAATCTCCATTTCTTTTTATCAGAATTCGGGCTTGACTTTTTGGGTACTAATAGCAAAGGGCTATTGTACTGTGAAACTGATGGTTCAACTATTTTATCTTTTATTAATTTCTGAACTTGGGCTTGTATTTCTTCCACTTGACTATGAGGACTTCTGGATTCCTGGCCATTCAGGAATAAAAGGAAATGAATTAGCCGATCAAGCTGCAAAATCAGCAAGCAGTATGCCACTTATCCTCACCCCAAACATAAATACCACAGATATAAAAAAACACCTTAAAGCCGACCTTGCGACAAAACAGAAAGAACACATAATAAACTGCAGTCCATGGTACCAATCTATTAACACGAACACCTCACACCCATGCGATTACCTTAAACAATCCACCCAAATTGGACCAGACTCGACCAAATAAAAATAATACGACTTCGACTAGGACACACAAACATAACCCACCAACACTACCTAAATCCCAATTCAATACCAACTTGCCCGTTTTGCCAAGGTGATATTTCTTTAAACCACATATTAAACTCATGCCCATCCCTCCTACAAACCAA
Source organism: Drosophila simulans (assembly GCF_016746395.2). Taxonomy (NCBI): domain Eukaryota; kingdom Metazoa; phylum Arthropoda; class Insecta; order Diptera; family Drosophilidae; genus Drosophila; species Drosophila simulans. The sequence goes on from NW_025416823.1 coordinate 60,897, forward strand.
GCAAGATATATTTAACAACACCAACCCTCTAGACCTTCTTAGCAAACCCAATCCAGATAACATACAAAAACTCATACTTTTCCTCAAAAAAACTAAATTATACCACAAAATCTAAAAACAAAACAGGCATTTGTACATAACAAGCCAGCAATTAGTTACCAAATTAGATATTAACTAAATTAAGATATAATAACATTGTAAATAAATATAGCTGTAAGCCCCGTAGCTAATGCTATACTATCTAGGTTAGTCTAGTTTTGTAAACTATTCTATCTATCATAATAAATAAATAAATAAAATTGGTCGGAATCGGTTGTATTTAAAATTCGGACAAATGTATTACTTGATGTTGCGATTGTGTTTGCAACATAAATACCAGTTTGAATTTCCTGGTTTGGAATTAAAATGTTATCATCTTTTGATGATACTATTAATCTTCGGACAACTTGGGATCTTGCTGGTAATAACGTTGTGTTAATACCAGAGCTGTATGCTATGGGAATATATATTGGAAATTTCAAATTGTTTGGTCTAATTATAAACCAATCTTCTTCTTGGTTTAAATCGATTTGGCAATTATATTTTTTTATGAAATCTATTCCGATTATTCCATCACACGGTATGGGAAAATTTTTATCTACTAAATGAAAATCGTGTGGGATAATGTATTTACCTGTCTGTATCTCAATAAAAGTCTGTCCTCGAGACTGAATTTTCTGTTGGCTTATGCCTTGAATGTTTATTTTATTGGTTATTTGAATATTAGAAAATGTGTCAGAGTTCTCTTTGAGAATAGAGATATCTGCACCTGTATCAAGTAGAAAAACTAGTTTTACGCCTGTTTTGGCATGAATGAATGTAGAAAATATGTTGAGATTATAATTGATGGTGTATACTCTACGATATTCTTCTACTGAGTACCTAAAGGCTGTTGCGAGTTTCCCTGTTCTTGGATTACTCGTACATTGGCATTGTTTCTGTTGTAGTTATTCTGACTGTTGTTACGGCCTCTGTTTCCATTATAACGGCCTCTGTTATAGCCATTATAACGGTTATTATTTCCATTATAGCGGTTTTGATAACCGTTATTCTGGTAACCGTTATTTTGGTAACCGTTATGGTAGTTGCCTCTAATACTATTGTTATTAAAGCCTCTACTGCGGTTACTACCTCTATTGGCATTTCCGTATCCTCTGTTGGGTCTGTTACCTCTAAAGTACATCACTTTATTGATGTCACCGGTAACTCTTGTACTCGTTCTTATGTATGCGCTTATCGCTGCATCCATAGTGGTGCAAGTCCCTGCTTCCAGTACTGTTTTGATACTTTCGTGCTCAGCACGATGTATCATGTTTTCAATTGCCTCTCTGGTGCTTAGACCAGTGGCATGTTCTAGAGGTATACCCTCATCGATATAGGAAGCTTCTAAAAGTTTTCTCAGGCTATCAACTTCAGCGGTAAATTGCGTTGCAGTTTTAACTCTCTGCTGAACTGTTGCTAGCTTTGCTTTGACATTACTGGATGTCTCACCGACAACTACTTTCTGCAATTTGTTTATAATTGCTGGAATTGTCGTTTCATTGTCAACTGAGTTCAAAATTGTGCCAACCATTTTTGACTTAATGACCTCAACTGCAATGTCTTCAAATGGTCCCTTAGCTAGGTCTACCAATTTGATTGCCTTAATGAATCTTTGTAAATGGATCTTTTGCCCATCAAATTCTGGCACTGTGCAAGCGACTTCCCTAATGTAAGACCTAATGGCAGCTGCTTCTTCTGCCATGGTTAAGTTATTTTCGGAGTCGGCTGCGTTATTTGTTTTATCGTCGTTCTTCAGCATTAATTTTGCTGGTATAGTTAGATCGTGAAGATCTTCCTCTTTAATGTCTTCCTTGACTATAGTCCTATCTTCCTCGTCAGAGTTAGTGCTGTCTTCATTCAAATTTATTCTTAGTGGGGTGTTTACTATGGTTGGAATTTCTATCTGGAGGCTGAATTTATTTTTTATAAGTATTAATTTTCCTCTTATTGTCACCAGTAGTTCCAAAGCCTTAGCACACTGTTTGCGTTCCAAATTCTTTCTATTTTGTTGGATCAACTCTCAGATTTCATTATAACTATTTACCAAGACTTGGGCATTCTTATTAATTGTTACAGCTTGTATTGATCTGTTTTGCGTTAAGCACTTATAGGATTTCATTTTCATTTGGATCTTTTATCTGATCAACAAGCTTTTCCCAGTCCATGCTGTGGTATACTCATAACTTCAAATTTATGCATTTGTATATTTTTTTTTTTTTTTTTTTTAGTTTTAATCTAGATAAATTCAATATTACGTTTTATATTTTTTTTTATTTATTATTTTTTCTTCATATAATTTTTCTCGTTTTTTCATTCATAATTGACTTTATTAAAGATCCTCCTTAAATATTATCTATACCGTTAGCAGTGCTACGGTATCGTTTCTTAAGACACTTGTTATGCAGTTTGTATATTTTTATTAATGCATTGGATACCATATTTAATGCAATTACAATTAGTATTATGGTTATCCAGAACAAGTCTGCATTTTGGACTTCTACTTTATTTATTACATTGGCTGTAGAGTCCACAGTTTTAGTGTCTATTAGACCTATTTTGGGTATACTAATTTTATATTTTGGAGAATAGAATAGAAAATTTTCTTTGTATATACTTTTATTTTCAGTTTTACTTATTTCATTTGTCTCTATAGACATTTATGTTTGGAATTATCTATTTATAAAATCTTTCAATGTTCGCAAGAGTAAAAAAAAAAATTGTATTTTACATTGTTGCCTGACTGATTCTAGCTATGGCTTCACGGGCCATATTGGGTTAACAGGGCATAATAGTATATGCTCCGTTTTACAATATTTCTTACAATTTTCCTTATCTATATATTTTATATTTACTATATATTTATATATATTTATTATTATATTCTGCTGTTGATGATGCTCATCAGGTGTCAGCTGGGCGTCGCCGGGGGTGGCACGCTGACACTCCCTCGCTGCTGTCTATTTGTTGGGTGTCAGCTGGGCGTCGCCGGGGGTGGCACGCTGACACTCCCTCGCTGCTGTCTATTTCTTCGCCGCTGAAGACGTCGATGGTCGCTCACAAGTCCCCAGGCAGTGGGGACTCCAGATTCCTTCGCAGCCAGGGGGGCAGGACTTCTTTGGCTTTGTTAATGCTGGTGCTGGTGCTGGACATGCCTGGTGTTTTGGAATTTCATTAATTTCGGGTATATTTTTAATGTTATCTGAGTGAGTTTTCTCGAGTTTATGGGTCCTTAATTCTTGCTGATATTGCAGCATGTGGTCTAGCTCTGCTTGTAGCTTTAGAGCTGTCGACCAAGCCGGTGGCGTTTGCTGACCGTATATTAGCCACCTTACGTGGGCTATACGTTTATTCAGCTTAGTTTTCAAACCGCCACGGTGTTTTCCCATACTCAATAGAACTCTACTCACTCAGATTCTTCCTTAGTTTTGGGAATTCCATTTGAAATGGAGTGGGCGGAAAATTGCCGTGGTTGTAGTTGCTGCGGCTGCTGCTGATTCTCCCTGAAATGAAACACTCGGGATCGACTTCACGAAAATTCCGTACTTTATTCGCGCACTTGTAACTTAAGACTCCCTTAACACTAACAGTGGAAATACCGCGGGACCGCGGAGAGGTGAATACCTTGCGGAAAGGGAGGAGAGCGAGAGGAGAGAAGGAGAGCGCGAGCAGCGGTGCTTGCGAGCCGTGGAGGACCTTTGAGTGCAAGCATTGGCCGCTTACACTGCCGCTCAACTGTTTGCGCCCTTCCGGCGTGAACATTCTCCCCCCCCCCCCTTGCGTAGGCAAAGGTATCCCTGGCCGGCTAGACAGCAGGATCGGCCTCTTCATTTCGTGCACGTTCCAGAAACGGTCCATCCGAACACCGTGTTCTGCGCGACGGGCAACCCATCCTCAATTTTTAGGAACCCCGGTTGGATCAAATTGGCATATACATCTGATCCCAACACGAGGGAGATGGAGGCCGGCCGGTGGAAGCGCTCGTCCGCGAGACGAACACCGTCAAACTTGGCCCTGGCGGCGTCGCTCAGAGCTCGGATGGGTGTCCGGATCCTTAGGCTGGGTTCGATCTTCAGGACGACGTTGAGTCGGAAGGTGCTTGTTCGGGACCGGAGTGTCACCGAGCAGACCTCGTTGCCTCCCAGCCGAGTGATGGGCAGCCGGAACGCAGCCGCTAACGACCGGTCGATGCTGCTCACCGGCATGCATGGGTCGATCATGGCCCCGGTCTCGAAGGTCTTCGAGCCCGTGTCCAGCACGACGATGGCTGTAGGCAGTATGGGGACAGCCTTCTGCTGCTGCTGACGCGGGCGATTGTTGGCGACTGGTGGCGGAGTGCGGGAAATCCGGACCGGACGAGGTGCAGCGGGATGGCGCTCTCTGCGCGTCGGAGCTGGTAGCGCTGCCGGGTTCGGAGCGGGGAGGACCTCGTGCATGTGGAGTAGGGTGTGGTGGTCTCCTCCACACTTCTTGCATCCCTCTTGGCTGAGACAGTCTCCTCCTGAGTGCTGATGGTACTTATTAATAAGTACTGCCCGAAGGCGCTTTTCAGCGCTCAGTTTGTGGAACCTCGTGCACTTTCGAAGAGGATGGATTCCAGAGCAGACTCGGCAGCGGTAGGATTTAATACCTCGAGTACGTCTGCTCTCCAACGACTGGGTGGCACGAGGACGCGGAGCCATTATTGGAGGAAGTTATTAAGTCTGCCAATAAAGAAATGAAAAAGCTTAGTGTGAGCCGACTACTATATGGGCCCCGGAATGGGGGAAGTGCCCTAATCCCTAGGAACGGAGGACTCTTTGTCCTCCATCGGTAGCAGAATAACTTTGTGGACAGGGCGTTTTATGGTGCCGCGAGACGTACGGATCTCAACGACTCGAATGCGATCGTCGGCTCCTGGAAAGGCAAAAACAATTCTGCCGAGCCGCCATTCGTTCGGTGGTAGATTGTCCTCCTTGACAACTACCATATCGTCGGCTTGGAGATTCCTGGTCGGAAATTGCCATTTGCTTCGTTTATGGAGTTCTTGAAGATACTCCTCTTTCCACCGTGCACTAAACTGCTGATGTTGTGCCTTTTTTTTCTTGCGGCGTGCAGCGGATTGTAGGACTGGACCAGCATGAAGGATATCATTTAAGCTGGTCCCATTTGCCGACGGACTTGAAGCGTTGAATACACCGCGAAGCTTTGTAGTGGTGCTTTCGGGCTTAACTACCGCGTGATGAGGAAGATGATACGAGGGAGAATTGTGAGTCGGCGGAACTTCTTTCATATGACCCAGATCCAGGTACTCCTGGATCACGCTGTCATATGGCTCTTTTAATGGAAAGCCTCTTTTTAAACGATTTTCGTTTCTAAGAAACTGAGCTAGCGCAATGGACCTTGAATATCCTAAATCGGATCCGGTATTCTCGGGATCCCGGAACGGGAGCGTCACCACGTATCTCCCGCTTGCGTCTTTTGTCGTTGTTTGGAGGAAGTTCCTTTCACAATAGGAGTCCGACTCTTTTACCATCTTTACTGGTAGATCCTCCACCTCCCAGAACTTGCTGAGAAGCGTGTCGAGCGAATCAGGGTCGCCTGTTTGGTGCACCTGGGTCGTGAAGGATGCAACCCGTTTCGGCTTACCCTTTGAAATCGGCCCCGTTAGCACCCACCCGAAAATAGTTTCTTGGCCCAGGAGCGAGCCGCAAATATTTTGTCGGGTGCCATCCATCATTATGGATGGTAGAATGTCAGCCCCGATCAGTACATCAATTTGAGAGTGCGGGCAGGTCCTTCAAAGAATTCCGAGGGATCGGATAGGAGGGCAGTTTGCCTGAGAGCTCCGGAAGGACGTACGCTTCAGTGTCTAACTGTAGACCTGGCTTAGTAGGAGCGCGAATCCCGAAGTGACACAGCTTCGAGGATTTCGCGGAGACCGAATGATTTAACCCGGAGACTTGGGTCTGGGTGTTGCGGAATGGCAACTTGATGAGGTTGAACAGGCGTTCTGAAATGAACGTCGCCTCGGATCCCGAGTCGATTAAGGCTCGTGCTCGGTAGTTCGTCCCCAAATGGCACACGTCAATCATCGCTGTGCTCAGTAGGACGGCTGAAGTGCCGGACGCGAAGAAGGTTTGCACCGCTGAGGTGCCTGCCGATGCATTTCTGCTAGAGGGTCTCGGAAGTTGCTGTGTAGGGGGCGAGGTTGAACTCGCATTTTCGGAATTTGGGGGGCTGCGATGCAGCAGCGTATGGTGCCTGCCCTTACATGTAAAGCAGCTGTGCGTGCTTGTGCAGTCACGTAGCTGATGACCTCTGGCAAAACAATTCAGACATAGCTGCTTCTTTTTGATATACCCGGAGCGCCAGTCAACAGACATTTGAAGAAAACGCGGGCACAATCTTACCACACACCCTTTCTGTTTGGTGCTGACCTTTGTCTCGAAGGATTGAAGCCTTTTTGGAGCTGCTTGAGTCGGTTTCATATCTTCGATGGCTTCCAATGTCCGATACCTTTCGCTCAGGAAGGCATTCATTTCTTCCCAAGCTGGGATCTCGGATTTGGCAGTTAGCGACTGTTCCCATAAGGACAGGGTCTGCTTGGGCAGTTTGCTCGCGCAAAGGAAAACCAAGATACAATCCCAGTTTTCTGTGGATACCTGGGAATGCTCTAGTGCTGTTAAACACCCCTGAATCGTGGATTGTAGCTCTTTTAGAGCATGACCAGATTCTTGCGAAATTGAGCTCAAGTTAAAAAGAAGCTTGAGCTGGCTGTTGACTAAAAGTCGCTTATTTTGGAACCGATCTCGAAGCGCCTCCCAAGCCGAAGCAAAACCATCATTCGTGAGAGGAGATTTCGCCACGATGGCTTTTGCTTCGCCACTTGTTTTGGTAAGGAGGTGGAATAGCTTCTCGACCGGAGTCAACCTGGGGTTGTTTACGTAAATTGCCGTGAATAGGTCCCGGAAAGTGGACCATCGGAGGTAGTCGCCATCGAAGACTTCCGTGTCGCATGGAGGTAAGCGGCAGCCGGACGAAATTAGCGGCTGAGAGGGTGCTTGCGCGACTTGAGGCGTTGCTCTGTCGATTGTTTCGCCAATTTGTGCTGCACATGACTCGTATACTGAGTAGCAGTAGTCATATTTGGCCTGGAGAATAGGCACTGTGTCGAGGGATCCTTCTTGGGCCATTAGGTCAGAGCATGTTTCGTACTCTCTTTCCACTTTGTCCCATAAGGCTCGCACCTGTTGCAGACGGACTTGTAACGTGTGTAGGGACGGAGAGGCTTGATCAGGAGTGTTGATCTTCGCTTCGAAAAGGCTTACGCGATCGCTGACGGCGATGAATTTATGCAACGCTGCGTTTGCGGGCGTTGGCTGCTCAGAGGATGCCATTTTCTTTGTGTTAGAGCGTGTGACGCGGAGGAAATCAGTCCCGACAGCGGAGGGACTCTCGGATTTTCTCGATAGAGAAGACTCACTAGACGCTCGCGTCACTGGTCGGGAAATGACCAACCTAGGAGTTGTCTTCGAACTGGTCGATGGCAAAACCTTTGCTTTCGGAGTGGGAGTCGCGGGTTTGACCCTGGGACTAACGGACTTGGGTGCTGTCCTACCGCGAGTGGATAGCGGAGATTGCGGGTTGAACTTTTGTTCTTTTCGAGGTGCGGGTGTCTTTTTCTTGTCTCCCTCTAGGGGCATGGTCAGCTATGCCCTAGGAGAAGGAAGTCAAGAAGGCCTGCACGCCGCAAAAAATGTGGAATTGAAAAGGAACCAGACCCAGAGGGCATCCAAATCTGTATAGACAAAGGATCCCGTCGGAATTCTGGAGAAAGTTGCAATTGGGATCTGGAGATTGGAGGACGAAGGAAAAAAATCCCAATTTTTGTGAAATAAGGCCCCAATAGATCTTAAATCAACCGGAAAAAAAGCTTAAATGAAGTACAATATAGCTAAAGTTCAGTTTATTGCAATTTCTGAAAAAATAGCTAAAAAAAATAGCTACCAGCTGGAGTCTGGATAATAGCCAAGGATTTATAAAAATCGCTACCGACTGGAAATCCCGAAAAAGAATAGCTAATATATAGAAAATAGCTATAAACTTGAATTTATAAAAAATAGCTACCGGATTTCATATAGCTAAAATTCAGTGTGAAAAAATAGCTAGGAGGATTCACAAAAAAGCAACAGCTAGAGTGAAGTCCACAAGAAGATATAGCTATATTGGAGTCTAGAAAAAACAGTAGCTCAAATTTATAAAAAAAACTATGAATTGCAATTTCTGGAAAAATAGCTAAAAAATAGCTACCAGCTGGAGTCTGGATAATAGCCAAGGATTTATAAAAAATCGCTACCGACTGGAAATCCCGAAAAAGAATAGCTAATATATAGAAAATAGCTAGAAAATTCAAGTTTAAATTTATAAAAATAGCTACCGGATTTAGGACCACAATTTTATTATTTTAATTTAGGAACCAGAAATGGGAGCCAGAAATAGCTTGTAAAAAAAATTATTATTTGGGTTAAATAATTATTAAATAATAATCAATAATAATAATAATTAAAACAATCGTTTCTTTCCTTTTTTTTTTTTTATTAAATTATTTATTTTTAAATTTTATCGTCGGACTTATTTATTTTATTTTATGTCTCGACAATAGGGTATTCTCTCGTCGCTATGCGCTGGTTTTTTTGTCAGGGCAATAACGAACAAAGAGGAGACGAAAGAACTTGCACTTGGCAAGTCTGTGTAAGTCGCGACTGTGTGTATGTGAATATCGTTGGAATCTATGTATGACAATGGATATGTCGTAATGTATGTATATGGCTATGTATATTTGTGTGTATGTGAAATTTTGGTGATTATATGTATGTGTATATTTAATTGAATTTAATTAAATTTGTATATTGTATTGTATTGTTGTATTTGTATTGGGTTGTATATTTTATTGAGGCACAAAAAAAAAACAGCAGTTTAGCAGCGGACGATAACAGTGAATTTTGGACAGTGTATATATATATATATGTACATGCGCTTGGATATCAGCGGAGCACCGTGAGACGAATTAGGGGGCCGGTATTGGCAAAGTGCTTGTTTATGCACTTAAAAAAAAGTAATCACGGTGGCTGGGCGCATGTACTTATATATTTTCACTTTTCACTTGATACGGATGGACGGAAAGAATAAACGCCGTTGGAAAAACGAAAATGGCGACCACGGACGGAATAGGATTTAAAGCCGTACTTATCTTGAATTTTCCGCAAGGAGCGCTGGCAGGATCAGAGCTCATCCGGCTCGAAGGACCATGAAATGGAGTGGGCGGAAAATTGCCGTGGTTGTAGTTGCTGCGGCTGCTGCTGATTCTCCCTGAAATGAAACACTCGGGATCGACTTCACGAAAATTCCGTACTTTATTCGCGCACTTGTAACTTAAGACTCCCTTAACACTAACAGTGGAAATACCGCGGGACCGCGGAGAGGTGAATACCTTGCGGAAAGGGAGGAGAGCGAGAGGAGAGAAGGAGAGCGCGAGCAGCGGTGCTTGCGAGCCGTGGAGGAGCTTTGAGTGCAAGCATTGGCCGCTTACACTGCCGCTCAACTGTTTGCGCCCTTCCGGCGTGAACACCATTTAATTATTCCTTGTGTGTGTCTTCTTCCAGTCCAGTATTCCAGCTTTGGTCAATTCTTCCTTAATTTTGGAGGTTCCATTTAATTATTCCTTGTGTGTCCTCTTCCAGTCCAGTATTCCTTTGTCTTGACACTAACTTGGGTCAATTCGTCCAGCGTTGGACGACTGTCACGGTCGCCATGTAAAGAGGTGCACCAATTGAGAACACGTGTTTGCCTTCTAGTTGAGTGCAGCCGTCGGGCTGACTTTATATTTCTTCGATTTTCTTCTTATCTTTTAGAGTAGGCAGAAATGGTTCTGCCAGCTCAAGGTCTGCAGAGTGTCTGGTTTTACAGTATTCAATATATTTGGGCTTAGGCTAATTAGCGTAGCTGCGCTGCCGGGTACGCCAGCGGCGGAGCTTATCTGAGCTTATATCTGAGCTTATCGGGAGAGCGAGATATGTATGTACGTATGTAATATGTATTTGGTCGGCGTGTGAATGCTGACCATGCACTTATACCTTTTTGCCTTCGAGTGGGCAATGCTCTTATACTTTGTGGCCTTCGAGTGGGTGATCATTGCATCATTGCTTAATATTGCATAGGCACATACTACAATGTTCTGTTCGAACACGTTTTGTATGAACATGTTTTGTTCGAACATGTTCTGTTCGAACATGTTCTGTTCGATTATGTTCTGTTCGAACTTGTTCTGTTCGATTATGTTCTGTTCGAACATGTTCTGTTCGATTATGTTTTGTTCGAACATGTTCTGTTCGAACATGTTCATTTCGAACTTGTTCTGTTCGAACATCTTCTGTTTGAAGATATTCTGATCGAACATGTTCATGTTCTGGACCGAGTACAGGACCGAGTACGGCACCGAGTACGGGACCGACTACGGGACCAAGTATGGGACCGTACGGGACCGAGTACGGGACCAAGTACAAAACCGTACGTGAAGGCTTATGGGACCATGTAAGTGATCGAGTACGGGACAAAAGTATGGCACCGAGTACGCGACCGAGTACGCGATCGAGTACGGGACAGAGTACGGAACCGATTACGGGACCGGGTACGGGACCAAGTATGGGACCAAATACGGGACCGAGTACGGGACCGAAAACGGGACAGAGTACGGGACCGATTACGGGACCGAGTACGGGACCAAGTATGGGACCGAGTACGGCACCGAATACGGGACCGAGTACGGGACCAAGTATGGGACCGAGTACGGGAACGAGTACGGGAACGAGTATGGGAGGGAGTACGGGACGGAGTACGGGACCGAGTACGGGATCCAGTACGGGACCGTACGTTACCGAGTACGTACATGTTCTGTTCGAACTTGTTCTGTTCCAACATGTTCAGTTCGAACATGTTTGGTTGAAACATGTTCTGTTCGAACATGTTCTGTTCGAACATGTTCTGTTCGAACATGTTCTGATAAAACATGTTCTGTTCGATCATTTTCTGTTCAAACATTTTCTGTTCAAACACTTTCTGTTCGAACGTGTTCTATTCGAAATTGTACTGTTCTGTTCTGTTCTAACATGTTCTGTTCGAACATGTTCTGATCGAACGTGTTCTGTTCAAACATGTTCTGTTCAAACATGTTCTGTTCGAACATGTTCTGTTCGAACATGTTCAGTTCGAACATGTTAAGTTCGAACATGTTCTGTTCGAACATGTTCTGTTTGAACATGTTCTGTTCGATTATGTTCTGTTCGATTATGTTCTGTTCGAGCATGTTCTGTTCGATTAAATTTTGTTCGCACATGTTCTGTTCGATTATGTTCAGTTCGAACATGTTCTGTTCGAACATGTTCAGTTCGAACATGTTCTGTTCGAACATGTACTGTTTGAACATGTTTTGTTCGAACATGTACTGTTTGAACATGTTTTGTTCGAACATGTTTTGTTCGATTATGTTCTGTCCGAACATGTTCTGTTCGATTATGTTCTGTTCGAACATGTTCTGTTCGATTATGTTCTGTTCGAACATGTTCTGTTCGAAGATATTCTGTTCGAACATGTCCTGTTCGAATATGTCCTGTTCTGCACCGAGTACGGGACCGAGTACGGGACCAAGTCCTGGACCAAGTACGGGACCGTACGGGACCAAGTACGGCACCAAGTACGGGACCGTACGGGATCGAGTTCGGGACCCTGTACAGGACCGAGTACGGGACCGAGTACTGGACCGAGTACAGGACCGAGTACGGCACCGAGTACGGGACCAAGTATGGGACCGAGTACGGGACCTAGTACGGGACCGAGTACGGGACCGAGTACGGGACCGAGTACGGGACCAAGTATGGGACCTAGTACGGCACCGAATACGGGACCGAGTACGGGACCAAGTATGGGACCGAGTACGGGACCGAGTATGGGACCGAGAACGGGAACGAGTACGGGAACGAGTATGGGACGGAGTACCTGGACGGAGTACGGGACGGAGTACGGGACGGAGTACGGGACGGAGTACGGGACCGAGTACGGGATCCAGTACGGGACCGTATGGGACCGAGTACGTACATGTTCTGTTCGAACTTATTCTTTGCCATTATGTTCAGTTCGAACATGTTTTGTTCGAACATATTCTGTTCGAACATGTTCTGTTCCAATATGTTCAGTTCGAACATGTTTTGTTCGAACATGTTCCGTTCGAAAATGTTCTGTTCGAACATGTTCTGTTCGAACATGTTCTGTTCAAACATGTTCTGTTCAAACATGTTCTGTTCGAACATTTTCTGTTCAAACATTTTCTGTTCGAACGTGTTCTGTTCGAAATTGTTCTGTTCTGTTCGAACATGTTCTGTCCGAACATGTTCTGTTCGAACATGTTCTGTTCGAACATACTTTGTTTGAACATGTTTTTTTCGAACATGTTCTGTTCGAACATGTTCTGTTCGAACATGTTCAGTTCGAACATGTTAAGTTCGAACATGTTCTGTTCGAACATGTTCTGTTTGAACATGTTCTGTTCGATTATGTTCTGTTCGATTATGTTCTGTTCGAACTTGTTATGTTCGAATTTGTTCTGTTCGAACATGTTCTGTTCGATTATGTTCTGTTCGAACATGTTCGGTTCGAACATGTTCATTTCGAACTTGTTCTGTTTAAATATCTTCTGTTTAAAGATATTCTGTTCATGTTCTGTTCGAACATTTTCTGTTCGAAAGTGTTCTGTTCGAAATTGTTCTGTTCTGTTTGAACATGTTTTGTTCGAACATGTTTTGTTTGAACATGTTTGGTTCGAACATGTTCTGTTCGATTATGTTCTGTTCGAACTTGTTTTGTTCGATTATGTCCTGTTCGAACACGTCCTGATCGAACATGTTCATGTTCTGGACCGAGTACAGGACCGAGTACGGCACCGAGTACGGGACCAAGTATGGGACCGTGTACGGGACCTAGTACGGGACCGAGTACGGGACCGAGTCCGGGACCGAGTACGGGACCGAGTACAGGACCGAGTACGGGACCGAGTACGGGACCGAGTACGGGACCGAGTACGGGACCGAGTACGGGACCGAGTACGGGACCGAGTACGGGACCGAGTACGGGACCGAGTACGGGACCGAGTACGCGACCGAGTAGGGGACCAAGTATGGGAGCGAGTACGGGATCGAGTACGGGAACGAGTACGGGAACGAGTATCGGACGGAGTACGGGACGGAGTACGGGACCGAGTCCGGGATCCAGTACGGGACCTTACGGGACCGAGTACGTACATGTTCTGTTCGAACTTGTTCTGTTCCATTATGTTCAGTTCGAACATGTTTTGTTCGAACATGTTCTGTTCGAACATGTTCTGTTCCAATATGTTCAGTTCGAACATGTTCTGTTCGAAAATGTTCTGTGCGAACATGTTTTGTTCGAACATGTTCTGTTGAAACATGTTCTGTTCGAACATTTTCTGTTCAAACATTTTCTGTTCGAACGTGTTCTGTTCGAAATTGTTCTGTACTGTTCGAATTTGTTCTATTCGAACATGTTCTGTTCGAACATGTTCTGTTCGAACATGTTCTGTTCGAACATGTTTTGTTTGAACATGTTTTGTTCGAACATGTTCTGTTCGATTATGTTCTGTTCGAACTTGTTCTGTTCGATTATGTTCTGTTCGAACATGTTCTGTTCGAACATGTTTTGTTCGAACATGTTCTGTTCGAACATGTTCTGTTCGAACATGTTCTGTTCGAACATGTTCTGTTCGAACATGTTCTGTTCGAACATGTTCTGTTCGAACATGTTCTGTTCGAACATGTTCTGTTCGAACATGTTCTGTGCGAACATGTTCTGTTTGAACATGTTCTGTTCGAACATGTTCTGTTCGAACATGTTCTGTTCGAACATGTTCTGTTCGAACATGTATAGTTCAAACATGTTCTGTTCGAACATGTTCTGTTCGAACATGTTCTGTTTGAACATGTTTTGTTCGAACATGTTCTGTTCGATTATGTTCTGTTCGAACATGTTCTGTTCGATTATGTTCTGTTCGAACATGTTCTGTTCGATTATGTTCTGTTCGAACATGTTCTGTTCGAACATGTTCTGTTCGAACATGTTCTGTTCGAACATGTTCTGTGCGAACATGTTTTGTTCGAACATGTTCTGTGCAAACATGTTCTGTTCGAACATTTTCTGTTCAAACATTTTCTGTTCGAACGTGTTCTGTTCGAAATTGTTCTGTTCTGTTCGAACATGTTCTGTCCGAACATGTTCTGTTCGAACATGTTCTGTTCGAACATACTTTGTTTGAACATGTTTTTTTCGAACATGTTCTGTTCGAACATGTTCTGTTCGAACATGTTCAGTTCGAACATGTTAAGTTCGAACATGTTCTGTTCGAACATGTTCTGTTTGAACATGTTCTGTTCGATTATGTTCTGTTCGATTATGTTCTGTTCGAACTTGTTATGTTCGAATTTGTTCTGTTCGAACATGTTCTGTTCGATTATGTTTTGTTCGAACATGTTCTGTTCGAACATGTTCATTTCGAACTTGTTCTGTTCGAACATCTTCTGTTTGAAGATATTCTGTTCGAACATGTCCTGTTCGAACACGTCCTGATCGAACATGTTCATGTTCTGGACCGAGTACAGGACCGAGTACGGCACCGAGTACGGGACCGACTACGGGACCAAGTATGGGACCGTACGGGACCGAGTACGGGACCAAGTACAAAACCGTACGTGAAGGCTTATGGGACCATGTAAGTGATCGAGTACGGGACAAAAGTATGGCACCGAGTACGCGACCGAGTACGCGATCGAGTACGGGACAGAGTACGGAACCGATTACGGGACCGGGTACGGGACCAAGTATGGGACCAAATACGGGACCGAGTACGGGACCGAAAACGGGACAGAGTACGGGACCGATTACGGGACCGAGTACGGGACCAAGTATGGGACCGAGTACGGCACCGAATACGGGACCGAGTACGGGACCAAGTATGGGACCGAGTACGGGAACGAGTACGGGAACGAGTATGGGAGGGAGTACGGGACGGAGTACGGGACCGAGTACGGGATCCAGTACGGGACCGTACGTTACCGAGTACGTACATGTTCTGTTCGAACTTGTTCTGTTCCAACATGTTCAGTTCGAACATGTTTGGTTGAAACATGTTCTGTTCGAACATGTTCTGTTCGAACATGTTCTGATAAAACATGTTCTGTTCGATCATTTTCTGTTCAAACATTTTCTGTTCAAACACTTTCTGTTCGAACGTGTTCTATTCGAAATTGTACTGTTCTGTTCTGTTCTAACATGTTCTGTTCGAACATGTTCTGATCGAACGTGTTCTGTTCAAACATGTTCTGTTCAAACATGTTCTGTTCGAACATGTTCTGTTCGAACATGTTCAGTTCGAACATGTTAAGTTCGAACATGTTCTGTTCGAACATGTTCTGTTTGAACATGTTCTGTTCGATTATGTTCTGTTCGATTATGTTCTGTTCGAGCATGTTCTGTTCGATTAAATTTTGTTCGCACATGTTCTGTTCGATTATGTTCTGTTCGAACATGTTCTGTTCGATTATGTTCTGTTCGAACATGTTATGTTCGAATATGTTCAGTTCGAACATGTTCTGTTCGAACATGTTCTGTTCGAACATGTTCTGTTCGCACATGTTCTGCTCCAACATGTTCTGTTCGAATATGATCTGTACGAACATATTGTGTTCGAACATGTTCTGTTCGAACATATTCTGTTCGAACATGTTCTGTTCGAACATGTTCAGTTCGAACATGTTCAGTTCGAACATGTTCTGTTCGAACATGTACTGTTTGAACATGTTTTGTTCGAACATGTACTGTTTGAACATGTTTTGTTCGAACATGTTTTGTTCGATTATGTTCTGTCCGAACATGTTCTGTTCGATTATGTTCTGTTCGAACATGTTCTGTTCGATTATGTTCTGTTCGAACATGTTCTGTTCGAAGATATTCTGTTCGAACATGTCCTGTTCGAATATGTCCTGTTCTGCACCGAGTACGGGACCAAGTCCTGGACCAAGTACGGGACCGTACGGGACCAAGTACGGCACCAAGTACGGGACCGTACGGGATCGAGTTCGGGACCCTGTACAGGACCGAGTACGGGACCGAGTACTGGACCGAGTACAGGACCGAGTACGGCACCGAGTACGGGACCAAGTATGGGACCGAGTACGGGACCTAGTACGGGACCGAGTACGGGACCGAGTACGGGACCGAGTACGGGACCAAGTATGGGACCTAGTACGGCACCGAATACGGGACCGAGTACGGGACCAAGTATGGGACCGAGTACGGGACCGAGTATGGGACCGAGAACGGGAACGAGTACGGGAACGAGTATGGGACGGAGTACCTGGACGGAGTACGGGACGGAGTACGGGACGGAGTACGGGACGGAGTACGGGACCGAGTACGAGATCCAGTACGGGACCGTATGGGACCGAGTACGTACATGTTCTGTTCGAACTTATTCTTTGCCATTATGTTCAGTTCGAACATGTTTTGTTCGAACATATTCTGTTCGAACATGTTCTGTTCCAATATGTTCAGTTCGAACATGTTTTGTTCGAACATGTTCCGTTCGAAAATGTTCTGTTCGAACATGTTCTGTTCGAACATGTTCTGTTCAAACATGTTCTGTTCGAACATTTTCTGTTCAAACATTTTCTGTTCGAACGTGTTCTGTTCGAAATTGTTCTGTTCTGTTCGAACATGTTCTGTCCGAACATGTTCTGTTCGAACATGTTCTGTTCGAACATACTTTGTTTGAACATGTTTTTTTCGAACATGTTCTGTTCGAACATGTTCTGTTCGAACATGTTCAGTTCGAACATGTTAAGTTCGAACATGTTCTGTTCGAACATGTTCTGTTTGAACATGTTCTGTTCGATTATGTTCTGTTCGATTATGTTCTGTTCGAACTTGTTATGTTCGAATTTGTTCTGTTCGAACATGTTCTGTTCGATTATGTTCTGTTCGAACATGTTCGGTTCGAACATGTTCATTTCGAACTTGTTCTGTTTAAATATCTTCTGTTTAAAGATATTCTGTTCATATTCTGTTCGAACATTTTCTGTTCGAAAGTGTTCTGTTCGAAATTGTTCTGTTCTGTTTGAACATGTTTTGTTCGAACATGTTTTGTTTGAACATGTTTGGTTCGAACATGTTCTGTTCGATTATGTTCTGTTCGAACTTGTTTTGTTCGATTATGTCCTGTTCGAACACGTCCTGATCGAACATGTTCATGTTCTGGACCGAGTACAGGACCGAGTACGGCACCGAGTACGGGACCAAGTATGGGACCGTGTACGGGACCTAGTACGGGACCGAGTACGGGACCGAGTCCGGGACCGAGTACGGGACCGAGTACAGCACCGAGTACGGGACCGAGTACGGGACCGAGTACGGGACCGAGTACGGGACCGAGTACGGGACCGAGTACGGGACCGAGTACGGGACCGAGTAGGGGACCAAGTATGGGAGCGAGTACGGGATCGAGTACGGGAACGAGTACGGGAACGAGTATCGGACGGAGTACGGGACGGAGTACGGGACCGAGTCCGGGATCCAGTACGGGACCTTACGGGACCGAGTACGTACATGTTCTGTTCGAACTTGTTCTGTTCCATTATGTTCAGTTCGAACATGTTTTGTTCGAACATGTTCTGTTCGAACATGTTCTGTTCCAATATGTTCAGTTCGAACATGTTCTGTTCGAAAATGTTCTGTGGGAACATGTTTTGTTCGAACATGTTCTGTGCAAACATGTTCTGTTCGAACATTTTCTGTTCAAACATTTTCTGTTCGAACGTGTTCTGTTCGAAATTGTTCTGTACTGTTCGAATTTGTTCTGTTCGAACATGTTCTGTTCGAACATGTTCTGTTCGAACATGTTCTGTTCGAACATGTTTTGTTTGAACATGTTTTGTTCGAACATGTTCTGTTCGATTATGTTCTGTTCGAACATGTTCTGTTCGATTATGTTCTGTTCGAACATGTTCTGTTCGAACATGTTCTGTTCGAACATGTTCTGTTCGAACATGTTCTGTTCGAACATGTTCTGTTCGAACATGTTCTGTTCGAACATGTTCTGTTCGAACATGTTTTCGAACATGTTCTGTTCGAACATGTTCTGTTCGAACATGTTCTGTTCGAACATGTTCTGTCGAACATGTTCTGTTCGAACATGTTCTGTTCGAACATGTTCTGTTCGACATGTTCTGTTCGAACATGTATAGTTCGAACATGTTCTGTTCGAACATGTTCTGTTCGAACATGTTCTGTTTGAACATGTTTTGTTCGAACATGTTCTGTTCGATTATGTTCTGTTCGAACATGTTCTGTTCGATTATGTTCTGTTCGAACATGTTCTGTTCGATTATGTTCTGTTCGAACATGTTCTGTTCGAACATGTTCTGTTCGAACATGTTCTGTTCGAACATGTTCTGTTCGAACATGTTCTGTTCGAACATGTTCTGTTCGAACATGTTCTGTTCGAACATGTTCTGTTCGAACATGTTCTGTTCGAACATGTTCTGTTCGAACATGTTCATTTCGAACTTGTTCTGTTCGAACATGTTCTGTTCGAAGATATTCTGTTCGAACATGTTCTGTTCGAATATGTTCTGTTCGAACACGTCCTGTTCGAACATGTTCATGTTCTGGACCGAGTACAGGACCGAGTACGGCACCGAGTACGGGACCAAATATGGGACCGTGTACGGGACCTAGTACGGGACCGAGTACGGGACCAAGTATGGGACCGAGTACGGGAGAGAGTACGGGAACGAGTACGGGACCGAGTATGGGACGTCGTACGGGACGGAGTACGGGACCGAGTGTTCGAACACGTCCTGTTCTAACATGTTCATGTTCTGGACCAAGTACAGGACCGAGTACGGCACCGAGTACGGGACCAAATATGGGACCGTGTACGGGACCTAGTACGGGACCGAGTACGGGACCGAGTCCGGGACCAAGTACGGGACCGAGTCCGGGACCAAGTACAGGACCGAGTACGGGACCAAGTACGGGACCAAGTACGGGACCGTACGGGACCAAGTACGGCACCAAGTACGCGACCGTACGGGATCGAGTTCGGGACCGAGTACTGGACCGAGTACAGGACCGAGTACGGCACCGAGTACGGACCCAAGTATGGGACCGAGTACGGCACCGAATACGGGACCGAGTACGGGACCAAGTATGGGACCGAGTACGGGAGAGAGTACGGGAACGAGTACGGGACCCAGTATGGGACGTCGTACGGGACGGAGTACGGGACCGAGTACGGGATCCAGTACGGGACCTTACGGGACCGAGTACGGGATCCAGTACGGGACCTTACGGGACCGAGTACGTACATGTTCTGTTCGAACTTGTTCTGTTCCATTATGTTCAGTTCGAACATGTTTTGTTCGAACATGTTCTGTTCCAATATGTTCAGTTCGAACATGTTTTGTTCGAACATGTTCTGTTCGAAAATGTTCTGTTTGAACATTTTCTGTTCAAACATTTTCTGTTCGAAAGTGTTCTGTTCGAAATTGTTCTGTTCGAACATGTTCTGTTCGAAATTGTTCTGTTCTGTTCGAACATGTTCTGTTCAAACATTTTCTGTTCAAACGTGTTCTGTTCGAAATTGTTCTGTTCTGTTCGAACATGTACTGTTCGAATTTGTTCTGTTCGAACATGCTCTGTTCGAACATGTTCTGTTCGAACATGTTCTGTTCGAACATGTTCTGTTTGAACATGTTCTGTTCGAACATGTTCTGTTCGAACATGTTCTGTTCGAACATGTTCTGTTCGAACATGTTCTGTTCGAACATGTCTGTTCGAACATGTTCTGTTCAAACATGTTCTGTTCGAACATTTTCTGTTCAAACATATTCTGTTCGAACGTGTTCTGTTCGAACATGTTCTGTTCGAACATGTTCTGTTCGAACATGTTCTGTTCGAACATGTTCTGTTCGAACATGTTCTGTTCCAATATGTTCAGTTCGAACATGTTTTGTTCGAACATGTTCTGTTCGAAAATGTTCTGTTTGAACATGTTCTGTTCGAACATGTTCTGTTCGAACATGTTCTGTTCGAACATGTTCTGTTCGAACATGTTCTGTTTGAACATGTTCTGTTCGAACATGTTCTGTTCGAACATGTTCTGTTCGAACATGTTCTGTTCGAACATGTTTTGTTCGAACATGTTCTGTTCGAAAATGTTCTGTTTGAACATGTTCTGTTCGAACATGTTCTGTTCGAACATTTTCTGTTCAAACATATTCTGTTCGAACGTGTTCTGTTCGAACATGTTCTGTTCGAACATGTTCTGTTCGAACATGTTCTGTTCGAACATGTTCTGTTCGAACATGTTCTGTTCGAACATGTTCTGTTCCAATATGTTCTGTTCGAACATGTTCTGTTCGAACATGTTCTGTTTGAACATGTTCTGTTCGAACATGTTCTGTTCGAACATGTTCTGTTCGAACGTGTTCTGTTCGAACATGTTCTGTTCGAACATGTTCTGTTCGAACATGTTCTGTTCGAACATGTTCTGTTCCAATATGTTCTGTTCGAACATGTTCTGTTCGAACATGTTCTGTTTGAACATGTTCTGTTCGAACATGTTCTGTTCGAACATGTTCTGTTCGAACATGTTCTGTTCGAACATGTTCTGTTCGAACATGTCTGTTCGAACATGTTCTGTTCAAACATGTTCTGTTCGAACATTTTCTGTTCAAACATATTCTGTTCGAACGTGTTCTGTTCGAACATGTTCAGTTCGAACATGTTTTGTTCGAACATGTTCTGTTCGAACATGTTCTGTTCCAATATTGTGTTCGAACATGTTCTGTTCCAAGATATTCTGTTCGAATATGTCCTGTTTGAACACGTCCTGTTCGAACATGTTCATGTCCTGGACCGAGTACAGGACCGAGTACGGCACCGTGTACGGGACCCAATATGGGACCGTGTACGGGACCTAGTACGGGACCGAGTACGGGACCGAGTAAGGGACCAAGTACGGGACCGAGTACGGGACCAAGTACCGGACCAAGTACGGGACCGTACGGGACCAAGTACGGCACCAAGTACGTTACCGTACGGGATCGAGTTCGGGACCCAGTACAGGACCGAGTACGGCACCGAGTACGGGACCAAGAATGGGACCGAGTACGGCACCGAATACGGGACCGAGTACGGGACCAAGTATGGGACCGAGTACGGGACCGAGTACGGGACCAAGTACGGGAGAGAGTACGGCACCGATTACGGGACCGAGTACGGGACCAAGTATGGGACCGAGTACGGGACCGAGTACGGGACCGAGTACGGGACCAAGTATGGGACCGAGTACGAGACCGAGTACGAGACCGAGTACGGGAACGAGTACGGGAACGAGTATGGGACAGAGTACGGGACGGAGTACGGGACCGAGTACGGGATCTAGTACGGGACCGTACGGGACCGAGTACGTACATGTTCTGTTCGAACTTGTTCTTTTCCATTATGTTCAGTTCGAACATGTTTTGTTCGAACATGTTCTGTTCGAACATGTTCTGTTCCAATATGTTCAGTTCAAACATGTTTTGTTCGAACATGTTCTGTTCGATTATGTTCTGTTCGAACTTGGTCTGTTCGATTATGTTCTGTTCGAACATGTTCTGTTCGAACATGTTTTGTTCGAACATGTTCTGTTCGAACATGTTCTGTTCGAACATGTTCTGTTCGAACATGTTCTGTTCGAACATGTTCTGTTTGAACATGTTCTGTTCGAACATGTTCTGTTCGAACATGTTCTGTTCGAACATGTTCTGTTCGAACATGTTCTGTTCGAACATGTCTGTTCGAACATGTTCTGTTCAAACATGTTCTGTTCGAACATTTTCTGTTCAAACATATTCTGTTCGAACGTGTTCTGTTCGAACATGTTCTGTTCGAACATGTTCTGTTCGAACATGTTCATTTCGAACTTGTTCTGTTCGAACATGTTCTGTTCGAAGATATTCTGTTCGAACATGTCCTGTTCGAATATGTCCTGTTCGAACACGTCCTGTTCGAACATGTTCATGTTCTGGACCGAGTACAGGACCGAGTACGGCACCGAGTACGGCACCAAATATGGGACCGTGTACGGGACCTATGACGGGCCCGAGTACGGGACCGAGTCCGGGACCAAGTACAGGACCGAGTACGGGACCAAGTACGGGAGCGTACGGGACCAAGTACGGCACCAAGTACGCGACCGTACGGGATCGAGTTCGGGACCCAATACTGGACCGAGTACGGGACCGAGTACTGGACCGAGTACAGGACCGAGTACGGCACCGAGTACGGACCCAAGTATGGGACCGAGTACGGCACCGAATACGGGACCGAGTACGGGACCAAGTATGGGACCGAGTACGGGACCGAGTACGGGAACAAGTACGGGACCGAGTACGGGAACAAGTACGGGAACGAGTATGGGACGGAGTACGGGACCGAGTACGGGACCGAGTACGAGATCCAGTACGGGACCTTACGGGACCGAGTACGTACATGTTCTTTTCGAACTTGTTCTGTTCCATTATGTTCAGTTCGAACATGTTTTGTTCGAACATGTTCTGTTCGAACATGTTCTGTTCCCATATGTTCAGTTCGAACATGTTTTGTTCGAACATGTTCTGTTCGAAAATGTTCTGTTCGAACATGTTCTGTTCGAACATGTTCGGTTCAAACATGTTATGTTCAAACATGTTCTGTTCGAACATTTTCTGTTCAAACATTTTCTGTTCAAACGTGTTCTGTTCGAAATTGTTCTGTTCGAACATGTTCTGTTCGAACATGTTCTGTTCGAACATGTTCTGTTCGAACATGTTCTGTTCGAACATGTTCTGTTCGAACATGTTCTGTTCGAACATGTTCATTTCGAACTTGTTCTGTTCGAACATGTTCTGTTCGAAGATATTCTGTTCGAACATGTCCTGTTCGAATATGTCCTGTTCGAACACGTCCTGTTCTAACATGTTCATGTTCTGGACCAAGTACAGGACCGAGTACGGCACCGAGTACGGGACCAAATATGGGACCGTGTACGGGACCTAGTACGGGACCGAGTACGGGACCAAGTATGGGACCGAGTACGGGAGAGAGTACGGGAACGAGTACGGGACCGAGTATGGGACGTCGTACGGGACGGAGTACGGGACCGAGTGTTCGAACACGTCCTGTTCTAACATGTTCATGTTCTGGACCAAGTACAGGACCGAGTACGGCACCGAGTACGGGACCAAATATGGGACCGTGTACGGGACCTAGTACGGGACCGAGTACGGGACCGAGTCCGGGACCAAGTACGGGACCGAGTCCGGGACCAAGTACAGGACCGAGTACGGGACCAAGTACGGGACCAAGTACGGGACCGTACGGGACCAAGTACGGCACCAAGTACGCGACCGTACGGGATCGAGTTCGGGACCGAGTACTGGACCGAGTACAGGACCGAGTACGGCACCGAGTACGGACCCAAGTATGGGACCGAGTACGGCACCGAATACGGGACCGAGTACGGGACCAAGTATGGGACCGAGTACGGGAGAGAGTACGGGAACGAGTACGGGACCCAGTATGGGACGTCGTACGGGACGGAGTACGGGACCGAGTACGGGATCCAGTACGGGACCTTACGGGACCGAGTACGGGACCGAGTACGGAATCCAGTACGGGACCTTACGGGACCGAGTACGTACATGTTCTGTTCGAACTTGTTCTGTTCCATTATGTTCAGTTCGAACATGTTTTGTTCGAACATGTTCTGTTCCAATATGTTCAGTTCGAACATGTTTTGTTCGAACATGTTCTGTTCGAAAATGTTCTGTTTGAACATTTTCTGTTCAAACATTTTCTGTTCGAAAGTGTTCTGTTCGAAATTGTTCTGTTCGAAAGTGTTCTGTTCGAAATTGTTCTGTTCGAACATGTTCTGTTCGAAATTGTTCTGTTCTGTTCGAACATGTTCTGTTCAAACATTTTCTGTTCAAACATTTTCTGTTCGAAATTGTTCTGTTCTGTTCGAACATGTACTGTTCGAATTTGTTCTGTTCGAACATGCTCTGTTCGAACATGTTCTGTTCGAACATGTTCTGTTCGAACATGTTCTGTTCGAACATGTTCTGTTTGAACATGTTCTGTTTGAACATGTTCTGTTCGAACATGTTCTGTTCGAACATGTTCTGTTCGAACATGTTCTGTTCGAACATGTTCTGTTCGAACATGTTCTGTTCGAACATGTCTGTTCGATCATGTTCTCTTCAAACATGTTCTGTTAGAACATTTTCTGTTCAAACATATTCTGTTCGAACGTGTTCTGTTCGAACATGTTCTGTTCGAACATGTTCTGTTCGAACATGTTCTGTTCGAACATGTTCTGTTCGAACATGTTCTGTTCGAACATGTTCTGTTCCAATATGTTCAGTTCGAACATGTTTTGTTCGAACATGTTCTGTTCGAAAATGTTCTGTTTGAACATTTTCTGTTCAAACATTTTCTGTTCGAAAGTGTTCTGTTCGAATTTGTTCTGTTCGAACATGTTCTGTTCGAACATGTTCTGTTCGCACATGTTCTGTTCGATTATGTTCTGTTCGAACATGTTCTGTTCGATTATGTTCTGTTCGAACATGTTATGTTCGAATATGTTCAGTTCGAACATGTTCTGTTCGAACATGTTCTGTTCGAACATGTTCTGTTCGCACATGTTCTGCTCCAACATGTTCTGTTCGAATATGATCTGTACGAACATATTGTGTTCGAACATGTTCTGTTCGAACATATTCTGTTCGAACATGTTCTGTTCGAACATGATCAGTTCGAACATGTTCAGTTCGAACATGTTCTGTTCGAACATGTACTGTTTGAACATGTTTTGTTCGAACATGTACTGTTTGAACATGTTTTGTTCGAACATGTTCTGTTCGATTATGTTCTGTTCGAACATGTTCTGTTCGATTATGTTCTGTTCGAACATGTTCTGTTCGATTATGTTCTGTTCGAACATGTTCTGTTCGAAGATATTCTGTTCGAACATGTTCTGTTCGATTATGTTCTGTTCGAACTTGTTCTGTTCGATTATGTTCTGTTCGAACATGTTCTGTTCGAACATGTTTTGTTCGAACATGTTCTGTTCGAACATGTTCTGTTCGAACATGTTCTGTTCGAAATTGTTCTGTTCTGTTCGAACATGTTCTGTTCGAACATGTTCTGTTCGAACATGTTCTGTGCGAATATGTTCTGTTTGAACATGTTCTGTTTGAACATGTTCTGTTCGAACATGTTCTGTTCGAACATGTTCTGTTCGAACATGTTCTGTTCGAACATGTTCTGTTCGAACATGTTCTGTTCGAACATGTTTTGTTCGAACATGTTCTGTTCGAACATGTTCTGTTCGAACATGTTCTGTTTGAACATGTTTTGTTCGAACATGTTCTGTTCGATTATGTTCTGTTCGAACATGTTCTGTTCGATTATGTTCTGTTCGAACATGTTCTGTTCGATTATGTTCTGTTCGAACATGTTCTGTTCGAACATGTTCTGTTCGATTATGTTCTGTTCGAACATGTTCTGTTCGATTATGTTCTGTTCGAACATGTTTTCTTTTGTTCGAACATGTTCTGTTCGAACATGTTCTGTTCGAACATGTTCTGTTCGAACATGTTCTGTTCGAACATGTTCTGTTCGAACATGTTCTGTTCGAACATGTTCATTTCGAACTTGTTCTGTTCGAACATGTTCTGTTCGAAGATATTCTGTTCGAACATGTCCTGTTCGAATATGTCCTGTTCGAACACGTCCTGTTCGAACATGTTCATGTTCTGGACCGAGTACAGGACCGAGTACGGCACCGAGTACGGGACCAAATATGGGACCGTGTACGGGACCTAGTACGGGACCGAGTACGGGACCAGTACGGGACCGAGTACGGGACCGAGTACGGGAACGAGTACGGGACCGAGTATGGGACGTCGTACGGGACGGAGTACGGGACCGAGTGTTCGAACACGTCCTGTTCGAACATGTTCATGTTCTGGACCGAGTACAGGACCGAGTACGGCACCGAGTACGGGACCAAATATGGGACCGTGTACGGGACCTAGTACGGGACCGAGTACGGGACCGAGTCCGGGACCAAGTACGGGACCGAGTCCGGGACCAAGTACAGGACCGAGTACGGGACCAAGTACGGGACCAAGTACGGGACCGTACGGGACCAAGTACGGCACCAAGTACGCGACCGTACGGGATCGAGTTCGGGACCGAGTACTGGACCGAGTACAGGACCGAGTACGGCACCGAGTACGGACCCAAGTATGGGACCGAGTACGGCACCGAATACGGGACCGAGTACGGGACCAAGTATGGGACCGAGTACGGGAGAGAGTACGGGAACGAGTACGGGACCCAGTATGGGACGTCGTACGGGACGGAGTACGTGACCGAGTACGGGATCCAGTACGGGACCTTACGGGACCGAGTACGGGACCGAGTACGGGATCCAGTACGGGACCTTACGGGACCGAGTACGTACATGATCTGTTCGAACTTGTTCTGTTCCATTATGTTCAGTTCGAACATGTTTTGTTCGAACATGTTCTGTTCCAATATGTTCAGTTCGAACATGTTTTGTTCGAACATGTTCTGTTCGAAAATGTTCTGTTTGAACATTTTCTGTTCAAACATTTTCTGTTCGAAAGTGTTCTGTTCGAAATTGTTCTGTTCGAACATGTTCTGTGCGAAATTGTTCTGTTCGAACATGTTCTGTTCGAAATTGTTCTGTTCTGTTCGAAAATGTTCTGTTCAAACATTTTCTGTTCAAACGTGTTCTGTTCGAAATTGTTCTGTTCTGTTCGAACATGTACTGTTCGAATTTGTTCTGTTCGAACATGTTCTGTTCGAACATGTTCTGTTCGAACATGTTCTGTTCGAACATGTTCTGTTTGAACATGTTCTGTTTGAACATGTTCTGTTCGAACATGTTCTGTTCGAACATGTTCTGTTCGAACATGTTCTGTTCGAACATGTCTGTTCGAACATGTTCTGTTCAAACATGTTCTGTTCGAACATTTTCTGTTCAAACATATTCTGTTCGAACGTGTTCTGTTCGAACATGTTCTGTTCGAACATGTTCTGTTCGAACATGTTCTGTTCCAATATGTTCAGTTCGAACATGTTTTGTTCGAACATGTTCTGTTCGAAAATGTTCTGTTTGAACATTTTCTGTTCAAACATTTTCTGTTCGAAAGTGTTCTGTTCGAATTTGTTCTGTTCGAACATGTTCTGTTCGAACATGTTCTGTTCGAACATGTTCTGTTCGAACATGTTCAGTTCGAACATGTTCTGTTCGAACATGTTCATTTCGAACTTGTTCTGTTCGAACATGTTCTGTTCGAAGATATTCTGTTCGAACATGTCCTGTTCGAATATGTCCTGTTCGAACACGGCCTGTTCGAACATGTTCATGTTCTGGACCGAGTACAGGACCGAGTACGGCACCGAGTACGGCACCAAATATGGGACCGTGTACGGGACCTATGACGGGCCCGAGTACGGGACCGAGTCCGGGACCAAGTACAGGACCGAGTACGGGACCAAGTACGGGAGCGTACGGGACCAAGTACGGCACCAAGTACGCGACCGTACGGGATCGAGTTCGGGACCCAATACTGGACCGAGTACGGGACCGAGTACTGGACCGAGTACAGGACCGAGTACGGCACCGAGTACGGACCCAAGTATGGGACCGAGTACGGCACCGAATACGGGACCGAGTACGGGACCAAGTATGGGACCGAGTACGGGACCGAGTACGGGAACAAGTACGGGACCGAGTACGGGAACAAGTACGGGAACGAGTATGGGACGGAGTACGGGACGGAGTACGGGACCGAGTACGAGATCCAGTACGGGACCTTACGGGACCGAGTACGTACATGTTCTTTTCGAACTTGTTCTGTTCCATTATGTTCAGTTCGAACATGTTTTGTTCGAACATGTTCTGTTCGAACATGTTCTGTTCCCATATGTTCAGTTCGAACATGTTTTGTTCGAACATGTTCTGTTCGAAAATGTTCTGTTCGAACATGTTCTGTTCGAACATGTTCGGTTCAAACATGTTCGGTTCAAACATGTTATGTTCAAACATGTTCTGTTCGAACATTTTCTGTTCAAACATTTTCTGTTCAAACGTGTTCTGTTCGAAATTGTTCTGTTCGAACATGTTCTGTTCGAACATGTTCTGTTCGAACATGTTCTGTTCGAACATGTTCTGTTCGAACATGTTCTGTTCGAACATGTTCTGTTCGAACATGTTCTGTTCGAACATGTTCTGTTCGAACATGTTCTGTTCGAACATGTTCTGTTCGAACATGTTTTGTTTGAACATGTTTTGTTCGAACATGTTCTGTTCGATTATGTTTTGTTCGAACATGTAAATTTCGAACTTGTTCTGTTCGAACATCTTCTGTTTGAAGATATTCTGTTCGAACATGTCCTGTTCGAACATGTCCTGTTCGAACACGTCCTGATCGAAGATGTTCTAGTTCTGGACCGAGTACAGGACCGAGTACGGCACCGAGTACGGGACCAAGTATGGGACCGTGTCCGGGACCGAGTACTGGACCGAGTACGGGACCGAGTTCTGGACCGAGTATGGGACCGAGTACGGGAGAGACTACGGGACCGAGTACGGGACCAAGTATGGGACCGAGTACGGGACCGAGTACGGGAACGAGTACGGGAACGAGTATGGGACAGAGTACGGGACGGAGTACGGGACCGAGTCCGGGATCCAGTACGGGACCTTACGGGACCGAGTACGTACATGTTCTGTTCGAACTTGTTCTGTTCCATTATGTTCAGTTCGAACATGTTTAGTTCGAACATGTTCTGTTCAAACATGTTCTGTTCCAATATGTTCAGTTCGAACATGTTTTGTTCGAACATGTTCTGTTCGAAAATGTTCTGTGCGAACATGTTCCGTTCGAACATGTTCTGTGCAAACATGTTCTGTTCGAACATTTTCTGTTCAAACATTTTCTGTTCGAACGTGTTCTGTTCGAAATTGTTCTGTTCTGTTCGAATTTGTTCTGTTCGAACATGTTTTGTTCGAACATGTTCTGTTCAAACATGTTCTGTTCCAATATGTTCAGTTCGAACATGTTTTGTTCGAACATGTTCTGTTCGAAAATGTTCAGTT
The DNA here is from genome assembly GCF_016746395.2 of Drosophila simulans. NCBI lineage: Eukaryota > Metazoa > Arthropoda > Insecta > Diptera > Drosophilidae > Drosophila > Drosophila simulans. The sequence goes on from NW_025416823.1 coordinate 90,298, forward strand.
CGAACATGTTCTGTTCGATTATGTTCTGTTCGAACATGTTCTGTTCGATTATGTTCTGTTCGAACATGTTCTGTTCGAACATGTTCATTTCGAACTTGTTCTGTTCGAACATGTTCATTTCGAACTTGTTCTGTTCGAACATGTTCTGTTCGAAGATATTCTGTTCGAACATGTTCTGTTCGAACACGTCCTGATCGAAGATGTTCTTGTTCTGGACCGAGTACAGGACCGAGTATGGGACCGTGTACGGGACCTTGTACGGGACCGAGTACGGGACCAAGTATGGGACCGTGTACGGGATCTAGTACGGGACCGAGTACGGGACCAAGTATGGGACCGAGTACGGGACCGAGTACGGGAACGAGTACGGGAACGAGTATGGGACGGAGTACGGGACGGAGTACGGGACCGAGTCCGGGATCCAGTACGGGACCTTACGGGACCGAGTACGTACATGTTCTGTTCGAACTTGTTCTGTTCCATTATGTTCAGTTCGAACATGTTTAGTTCGAACATGTTCTGTTCAAACATGTTCTGTTCCAATATGTTCAGTTCGAACATGTTTTGTTCGAACATGTTCTGTTCGAAAATGTTCTGTTCGAACATGTTCGGTTCAAACATGTTCTGTTCAAACATGTTCTGTTCGAACATTTTCTGTTCAAACATTTTCTGTTCGAACGTGTTCTGTTCGAAATTGTTCTGTTTTGTTTGAACATGTTCTGTTCGAATTTGTTCTGTTCGAACATGTTTTGTTCGAACATGTTCTGTTCGAACATGTTCTGTTCGAACATGTTCTGTTCGAACATGTTCTGTTCGAACATGTTCTGTTCGAACATGTTCTGTTCGAACATGTTCTGTTCGAACATGTTCTGTTCGAACATGTTCTGTTCGAACATGTTCTGTTCGAACATGTTCTGTTCGAACATGTTCTGTTTGAACATGTTTTGTTCGAACATGTTCTGTTCGAACATGTTCTTTTTTTTTTTAAACTTATTGCGTTATTTATTGGATCTTCTCTTTTTGTGAGACTAACAATAATTATTCAAATCTTATTATATAACTTATACTAATTACAATGTGAAGTAATTGTATTAGTTAGAGACGGCCCTAGGATTTCTTTGCTGGGCTGGAGAATCTTTGCGCTTCAGTCGGCTCTGACTGTAGACTCGCGTAAGCGACTTCGCGAGAGGATTTTCGTGTGCGGCGAGCTTTGCTTGATGTTTACTTTTTTTCGTCTGAATTTCCTCATTGACAAGGTTTATGTGGAGGTCTCTATGGATGCTTTCGCTGCGTAGGTACCATGGTGCCCCAGTGATAGTTCGCAGAATCGTGGACTGAGCTCGCTGTATGATTTCAATGTTGGTTTTTGAAGCGTTTCCCCATAGTTCACAGCCGTATGTCCAGATGGGTTTCAGCACGGTATTGTAGAGGAGTACTTTGTATTCCAGACTAAGGGGAGAGTTGTAGTTAATAAGCCAGTGAAGATTGGCTGCTTTGAGCTTCATATGAGTCCTCTTAGATTCTATATGTCGCCGCCAGGTGAGGCGTCTATCTAGGTGAACGCCGAGATATGTTACAACGTCTGCTTGTGGGATAAATGTATTGTTCAGGGTACAGGGTGGGCAGGTTTGTCTGTTTAGTGTGAAGGTTACATGTCTGCTTTTGGTCTCGTTTATCTTAATGCGCCAGTCCGCAAACCATCTTTCCACTATTTTAAGATGGCAGGCAAGTTGCTCTGTTGCCTTTGCTGGGCATCTAGATCGGCTAAGTATTGCGGTATCGTCAGCAAACGTAGAGGTTGTGAGCTGATAGTTTGTAGGCATGTCTGCTGTGAATAGGGTGTAAAGAACGGGGCCCAGTACACTACCTTGGGGGACTCCAGCATTGATAACGCGGTCGTGTGAAGTCGAACTGTTACACCTAGTTGAGAACACTCTTTTGAAGAGATAAGATTCGAACACTTTGTGCGTGTTCTGGGGAAGCAGTTTTGTTTTGTTTTGTTATTAGTCCTTCCAGCCAGACTCGGTCAAATGCTTGTGCAACATCTAAGAATATAGCTGAACAGTATTCCCGGAGCTCAAAAGCGGTACTAATTTCGTTTGTGATGCGATTGACCTGTTCGATCGTTCCGTGATTTTTGCGAAAGCCAAACTGATGCGATGGTATTGTATTTCGCCTTCTTAAGTAGGGAGTTAGTTGTTTTAAAAATGCCTTTTCAAACAGTTTCGAGAGACACGTTAGGAGACTGATTGGTCTGTAGGATGAGGGTTGCGTTTTGTCTTTGCCTGGCTTGGGAATCATTACTATAACCGCCTTTTTCCACCTTTGGGGATAGTATCCAAGTTTCGTAATAGCGTTGAAAAGATGGCATAAGGTCAGAACCGCACACGGTGGGAGTTCTATGATCATTTTTGGTGCCACCAAGTCATGTCCAGGTGATTTTTTGGGATTAAGATCTCTTATGATAGATGCTATCTCACTTTGGCTGAATGTAACTGGATTTATAGGGGGCAAGCTTTTAGTTACTACAGGGAGTACAAATGAGTTGCTAGCAGGATTTGATTGGAATACTTTCTGAAGGTGATCGGCGAACGCATTAGCTCTATCTTCGTCGCTGCGTATCCAGCTTCCAGAGGGACCTCGCAGTGGAACGACTGTTTCTGCCGGTGGCTGTATGCTTTTGTGTGCTTTCCACAAAGGGTTCCTTTTACTGGTGGGCGATAGTTGTTTGATATATAGATGCTGAGCGTTGGCTTCCTCAAGCTTAAGTGCCCTGGTTAGTTTACGTGTTGCTATTTTTAGATGTTCTTTAGCCGTTGGGGATCTATGATTCTGCCATTCTCTTCTTAGTCTTCGTTTTTCAAGTACTATCTGTTCGATTTCACGATTTGTCTTGCTATGATTTGTCATTTTGTGTGTGTCTGGAGGTGTAGAGGCCTTGGCTGCAGCAACAAGTGTTTCCTCTATCGATTTGACCAGGCGATCAACATCCTCGTCGGTGAATACTGTTTGAGTTGGTTCCATGTGAGTACAAACATATTTCGCGTACCTTGCCCAGTTGGTCCTGTTGCCTGTCAGCCTGTAGGGCCGCTCAGTTATATGTGGTCGGTGCCAGAGAGTAAGTAGAACTGGAGAGTGATCAGATGATAGTTCTGCAAGTGACTCGGCCGTAATATTATTTCTTGGAATCTTTCTTGTTATTGCGAAGTCAATGAGATCCGGTAGCTTATTTGGATCTGCTGGCCAGTATGTAGGCCTACCCGGAGTCACATGATCGAGCTTGTTTCGCGGCTTAGTGCGTATACTTGGCATTGTAGTCACCGGCCGCTATGAATCGCTCACCGAGTGAGTTGAAAAATTCCGTGAATTGGTCCTCAGAAACTACAAAACGAGGTGGGCAGTAGACTGCGGCCAGAGTGACGGGGCCGCTGCTGGATTGCATGCTTATGGAAGTGGATTGCAGGTAGTCCATTTCAGTTCTGTTATAAAGGTGGTGTTTGATGCGACTTCTGATAAGTATACCAGTGCCCCCATGGGCTTTGCCGTCCGGATGGTTTGTGGCGTAGAATAAGTATCCTGGGATATGGAAGTTGTGCTTGTCTGTTAGATGTGTCTCGGAGAGGAGCATGACGTCAATATTTTTTTTCGAATAAGAACTGGGCAAGTTCGTTTTTATGCCGTGAAACGCCATTCGCGTTCCACATAGATATTTGAAGTGGAGACATTATATTGATTTGAATGACAGAAGATGCTGTATCAGCATATTTTGGTTTCGCATAAGCTCTTGCATTGTGGTTTGCATGAATGTCATAAACTCTTTTAGGGTTTGCTGGAGTGAGATCATCATCGTTTCAATGCCAGTTGATATATGCTGCGTTTGTTCGTTCGGGGTAGTTATTTTCTGTTCTTCCCGAGTAGAAGTCGACTTTTGTGTTGGCGGATTCACGGGCGGATTCACGGATTTGTTCTGTTCGAAAATGTTCTGTTCGAACATGTTCTGTTCGATCATGTTCATATCGGACTTGTTCTGTTCGAACATGTTCTGTTCGAAGATATTCTGTTCGAACATGTCCTGTTCGAATATGTCCTGTTCGAACACGTCCTGTTCGAACATGTTCATGTTCTGGACCGAGTACAGGACCGAGTACGGCACCGAGTACGGGACCAAATATGGGACCGTGTACGGGACCTAGTACGGGACCGAGTACGGGACCGAGTCCGGGACCAAGTACGGGACCGAGTCCGGGACCAAGTACAGGACCGAGTACGGGACCAAGTACGGGACCAAGTACGGGACCGTACGGGACCAAGTACGGCACCAAGTACGCGACCGTACGGGATCGAGTTCGGGACCGAGTACTGGACCGAGTAAAGGACCGAGTACGGCACCGAGTACGGACCCAAGTATGGGTCCGAGTACGGCACCGAATACGGGACCGAGTACGGGACCAAGTATGGGACCGAGTACGGGAGAGAGTACGGGAACGAGTACGGGACCGAGTATGGGACGTCGTACGGGACGGAGTACGGGACCGAGTACGGGATCCAGTACGGGATCCAGTACGGGACCTTACGGGACCGAGTACGGGACCGAGTACGGGATCCAGTACGGGACCTTACGGGACCGAGTACGTCCATGTTCTGTTTGAACTTGTTCTGTTCCATTATGTTCAGTTCGAACATGTTTTGTTCGAACATGTTCTGTTCCAATATGTTCAGTTCGAACATGTTTTGTTCGAACATGTTCTGTTCGAAAATGTTCTGTTTGAACATTTTCTGTTCCATTATGTTCAGTTCGAACATGTTTTGTTCGAACATGTTCTGTTCCAATATGTTCAGTTCGAACATGTTTTGTTCGAACATGTTCTGTTCGAAAATGTTTTGTTTGAACATTTTCTGTTCAAACATTTTCTGTTCGAAAGTGTTCTGTTCGAAATTGTTCTGTTCTGTTCGAACATGTTCTGTTCGAACATGTTCTGTTCGAACATGTTCTGTTCGAACATGTTCTGTTCGAACATGTTCTGTTCGAAATTGTTCTGTTCTGTTCGAACATGTTCTGTTCAAATTTGTTCTGTTCGAACATATTCTGTTCGAACATGTTCTGTTCGAACATGTTCTGTTCGAACATGTTCTGTTCGAACATGTTCTGTTCGAACATGTTCTGTTCGAACATGTTCTGTTCGAACATGTTCTGTTCGAACATGTTCTGTTTGAACATGTTTTGAACATGTTTTGTTCAAACATGTTCTGTTCGATTATGTTCTGTTCGATTAAGTTCTGTTCGAACTTGTTCTGTTCGATTATGTTCTGTTCGAACATGTTCTGTTCGATTATGTTTTGTTCGAACATGTTCTGTTCGAACATGTTCATTTCGGACTTGTTCTGTTCGAACATCTTCTGTTTGAAGATATTCTGTTCGAACATGTCCTGTTCGAACACGTCCTGATCGAAGATGTTCTTGATCTGGACCGAGTACAGGACCGAGTACGGCACCGAGTACGGGACCAAGTATGGGACCGAGTACAGGACCGAGTACGGGACCGAGTACGGGACCGAGTACGGGACCAAGTATGGGACGGAGTACGGGACCTAGTATGGGACCGAGTACGGGACCAAGTACGGGACCAAGTACGGGACCGACTACGCGACCAAGCACGGGACCGTACGGGACCGAGTATGGGACCGAGTACGGGAGAGAGTACGGCACGGATTACGGGACCGAGTACGGGACCAAGTATGGGACCGAGTACGGCACCGAATACGGGACCGAGTACGGGACCAAGTATGGGATTGAGTACGGGACCAAGTACGGGAGAGAGTATGGGTCCGATTACGAGACCGAGTACGGGACCAAGTATGGAACCGAGTACGGGACCGAGTACGGGACCAAGTACGGGACCGAGTACCGGACCGAGTACCGGACCGAGTATGTTCTGTTCGAACATGTTCTGTTCGAACATGTTCATGTTCTGGACCGAGTACAGGACCGAGTACGGCACCGAGTACGGGACCGTGTATGGGACCGAGTACGGGACCGAGTACGGGACCGAGTCCGGGACCAAATACGGGACCGAGTACGGGACCAAGTACGGGACCAAGTACGGGACCGTACGGGACCAAGTACGGGACCAAGTACGGGACCAAGTACGAGACCGTACGGGACCAAGTACGGCACCAAGTACGTTACCGTACGGGATCGAGTTCGGGAGCCAGTACAGGACCGAGTACGGGACCGAGTACTGGACGGAGTACCGGACCGAGTACGGGACCGAGTACGGGACCGAGTACGGGACCGAGTACGGGACCAAGTATGGGAGCGAGTACGGGACAGAGTACGCGATCGAGTACGGGACCGAGTACGGAACCGACTACGGGACCGACTACGGGACCGACTACGGAACCAAGTATGGGACCGTACGGACCAAGTATGGGACCGAGTACGGGACCGACTACGGGACCGACAACGGGACCAAGTATGGGACCGTACGGGACCGAGTATGGGACCAAGTACGAAACCGTACGGGACGGCGTATGGGACCATGTACGGGATCGAGTACGGGACCAAGTATGGGACCAAGTACGCGACCGAGTACGCGATCGAGTACGGGACAGAGTACGGAACCGATTACGGGACCGGTTACGGGACCAAGTATGGGACCAAGTACGGGACCGAGTACGGGACCGACTACGGGACCAAGTATGGGACCGTACGGGATCGAGTTCGGGACCCAGTACAGGACCGAGTACGGGACCGAGTACTGGACAGAGTACAGGACCGAGTACGGCACCGAGTACGGGACCAAGTATGGGACCGAGTACGGGACCTAGTACGGGACCGAGTACGGGACCGAATACGGGACCGAGTACGGGACCAAGTATGGTACCGAGTACGGTACCGAGTATGGGACCGAGTACGGGAATGAGTACGGGAACGAGTATGGGACGGAGTACGGGACCGAGTACCGGATCCAGTACGGGACCGTACGGGACCGAGTACGTACATGTTCTGTTCGAACTTGTTCTTTTCCATTATGTTCAGTTCGAACATGTTTTGTTCGAACATGTTCTGTTCAAACATGTTCTGTTCCAATATGTTCAGTTCGAACATGTTTTGTTCGAACATGTTCCGTTCGAAAATGTTCTGTTCGAACATGTTCTGTTCAAACATTTTCTGTTCGAACGTGTTCTGTTCGAAATTGTTCTGTTCTGTTCAAACATGTTCTGTTCGAACATGTTCTGTTTTCCATTATGTTCAGTTCGAACATGTTTTGTTCGAACTTGTTCTGTTCGAACATGTTCTGTTCCAATATGTTCAGTTCGAACATGTTTTGTTCGAACATGTTCCGTTCGAAAATGTTCTGTTCGAACATGTTCTGTTCAAACATTTTCTGTTCGAACGTGTTCTGTTCGAAATTGTTCTGTTCTGTTCAAACATGTTCTGTCGAATTTGTTCTGTTCGAAAATGTTCTGTTCGAAAATGTTCTGTTCGAACATGTTCTGTTCGAACATGTTCTGTTCGAACATGTTCTGTTCGAACATGTTCTGTTCGAACATGTTCTGTTCGAACACGTTTTGTATGAACATGTTTTGTTCGAACATGTTCTGTTCGAACATGTTCTGTTCGATTATGTTCTGTTCGAACTTGTTCTGTTCGATTTTGTTCTGTTCGAACATGTTCTGTTCGATTATGTTTTGTTCGAACATGTTCTGTTCGAACATGTTCATTTCGAACTTGTTCTGTTCGAACATCTTCTGTTTGAAGATATTCTGTTCGAACATGTCCTGTTCGAACACGTCATGATCGAACATGTTCATGTTCTGGACCGAGTACAGGACCGAGTACGGCACCGAGTACGGGACCAAGTATGGGACCGTGTACGGGACCTAGTACGGGACCGAGTACGGGACCGAGTCCGGGACCGAGTACGGGACCGAGTTCTTGACCGAGTACAGGACCGAGTACGGGACCGAGTACGGGACCGAGTAGGGGATCAAGTATGGGAGCGAGTACGGGACCGAGTACACGATCGAGTACGGGACCGAGTACGGGACCGAGTACAGGACCGAGTACGGCACCGAGTACGGGACCAAGTATGGCACCGTGTACGGGACCTAGTACGGGACCGAGTACGGGACCGAGTCCGGGACCGAGTACGGGACCGAGTTCTTGACCGAGTACAGGACCGAGTACGGGACCGAGTACGGGACCGAGTAGGGGATCAAGTATGGGAGCGAGTACGGGACCGAGTACACGATCGAGTACGGCACCGAGTACGGGACCGAAAACGGG
>NW_025416824.1:0-94749 GCF_016746395.2 Drosophila simulans
AGTATTGTGACACTCAAACCTAGAGAATGGTATGTTCTAGCTCTAAACAAATCTGCATTTAAATATTTATTCATTTATCAATTATAACAAAATGGTCCATACCATAACGTTTTGTTATTTAAATTTATTCTAGCATTGTAAACCTCAAGACTAGAGAATTCTAGTTCTAGCTCTAAACAAATCTTCAATTTCATAAAGCAACAACCAATTGCTTACCATAAGCATTATATTTTGTTACGTTTTTCATAATTATCATACAATGGTATGTTATAGCTCTAAACCAATCTGCATTTAAACAACGGAATAGCTTAAACTTTTAATGTATTCCATAATCAGATATTCGTTTTAGTTATCAATTATAATAAAATGGTCCATACCTTAACGTTTTGTTATTTAAATTTGTTCCAGCATTGTAAACATCAAGCCTAGAGAATTCTAGTTCAATAGCATAAAGCAAAAAGCAATTGCTTATTATAAGCATTATATTTTGTTATGTTTTTTATATTTATCAGCGTTGCAGTACATCACTCAAAGCAAATTGGTGGATAATTAGCAGCGGTGCAGTTAATCACTCCAAGCAAATTGGTGCATGCTAAACGATTGTGTTTTAAATTTGTTTTAGTATTGTGAAACTCAAACTTAGAGAATGGTATGTTGTAGCTCTAAACCAATCTGCATTTAAATATTTATTTTATTTATCAATTAGAACAAAATGGTCATACCATAACGTTTTGTTATTTAAATTTATTCTAGCATTGTAAACCTCAAGACTAGAGAATTCTAGTTCTAGCTCTAAACAAATCTTCAATTGCATAAAGCAACAACCAATTGCTTACTATAAGCATTATATTTTGTTATGTTTTTTATATTTATCAGCGTTGCAGTACATCACATAAAGCAAATTGGTGGATAATTAGCAGCGGTGCAGTTAATCACTCAAAGCAAATTGGTGCATGCTAAACGATTGTGTTTTAAATTTGATTTAGTATTGTGACAATCAAACCTAGATAATGGTATGTTCTAGCCCTAAACAAATCTGCATTTTTCATTTTATTTATCAATTATAACAAAATGGTCCATACCTTAACGTTTTGTTTTTTAAATTTGTTTCAGCATTGTAAACATCAAGCCTAGAGAATTCTAGTTCTAGCACTAAACAAATCTTTAAATTTAATTTAAATTTAATCAAAAATAAAGCAACAACCAATTGCTTACTATAGGCATTCTATTTTGTTATGTTTTCCATAATTATCACCGTTGCAGTGCATAACTTACAGCAAATTGGTGAATAGTTAGCAGCGTTGCAGTTAATCACTCAAAGCAAATTGGTGCATGCTAGACGATTGTGTTTTAAATTTGTTTTAGTATTGTGAAACTCAAACTTAGAGAATGGTATGTTGTAGCTCTAAACCTGCATTTCTGCATTTAAACAACGCAATAGCTTTAACTTTTAATGTTTTCCATAATCAGATATTCATTTTATTTATCAATTATAATAAAATGGTCCATACCTTAACGTTTTGTTATTTAAATTTGTTCCAGCATTGTAAACATCAAGCCTAGAGAATACAAATGTTCTAGCTCTAAAAAATTGCATAAAGCAACTACCAATTGCTTACTATAAGCATTCTATTTTGTTATGTTCTTCATAATTATCAGGCTTGCAGTGCATCACTCAAAGCAAATTGGTAGATTATTAGCATCGTTGCAGTTAATCACTCAAAGCAAATTGTTGCATGCTAAACGATTGTGTTTTAAAGTAGTTTTAGTATTGTGAAACTCAAACTTAGAGAATGGTATGTTATAGCTCTAAACCAATCTGCATTTAAACAACGGAATAGCTTAAACTTTTAATGTATTCCATAATCAGATATTCGTTTTAGTTATCAATTATAATAAAATGGTCCATACCTTAACGTTTTGTTATTTAAATTTGTTCCAGCATTGTAAACATCAAGCCTAGAGAATTCTAGTTCTAGCACTAAACAAATCTTCAATTTCATAAAGCAACAACCAATTGCTTACCATAAGCATTATATTTTGTTACGTTTTTCATAATTATCAGCGTTGCAGTGCATCACTCAAAGCAAATTGGTACATGCTAAACGATTGTGTTTTAAATTTGTTTTAGTATTGTGAAACTCAAACTTAGAGAATGGTATGTTCTAGCTCTAAACAAATCTGTATTTAAATATTTATTTCATTTCTCAATTAGAACAAAATGGATCATACCATAACGTTTTGTTATTTAAATTTGTTCCATCATCGTAAATATCAAGCCTAGAGAATACAAATGTTCTAGCTCTAAAAAATTGCATAAAGCAACAACCAATTGCTTACTATAAGCATTCTATTTTGTTATGTTCTTCATAATTATCAGGCTTGCAGTGCATCACTCAAAGCAAATTGGTAGATTATTAGCATCGTTGCAGTTAATCACTCAAAGCAAATTGTTGCATGCTAAACGATTGTATTTTAAAGTGGTTTTAGTATTGTGAAACTCAAAGTTATAGAATGGTATGTTATAGCTCTAAACCAATCTGCATTTAAACAACGGATTAGCTTAAACTTTTAATGTTTTCCTTATGGATATTCGTTTTAGTTATCAATTATAATAAAATGGTCCATACCTTAACGTTTTGTTATTTAAATTTGTTCCAGCATTGTAAACATCAAGCCTAGAGAATTCTAGTTCTAGCACTAAACAAATCTTCAATTTCATAAAGCAACAACCAATTGCTTACCATAAGCATTATATTTTGTTACGTTTTTCATAATTATCAGCGTTGCAGTGCATCACTCAAAGCAAATTGGTACATGCTAAACGATTGTGTTTTAAATTTGTTTTAGTATTGTGAAACTCAAACTTAGAGAATGGTATGTTGTAGCTCTAAACCAATCTGCATTTAAATATTTATTTTATTTATCAATTATAGCAAAATAGTCGATACCATAACGTTTTGTTATTTAAATTTATTCTAGCATTGTAAACCTCAAGACTAGAGAATTCTAGTTCTAGCTCTAAACAAATCTTCAATTGCATAAAGCAACAACCAATTGCTGACTATAAGCATTATATTTTGTTATGTTTTTCATAATTATCAGCGTTGCAGTGCATCACTCAAAGCAAATTGGTGGAAAATTATCACCGTTTTTTTTTTTTTTTTTTTTTATCTTTTTATTTATTATTTAAAATCTGTCCTAGTGGACAATAATTAAATTCTATGGGGAGAACATTAACGTAAGGGAAGTACTTGGAATGTACTTGTGTAGGGTTATGTAAACTTATAAGTGTTGAGTAAGGTCAAGCGGGTGCGTTCTCTGCAGGCGTCTTAGGGATTGGCTATTGTCCAAAAGGCTGATGGCCAGGTGGTTGGGGTGGTTCTCCAGTCTGCTAGCATATCTCACACTGTGTCTAAAGATCTCGTCCTCTACCCATGGAATCCAGAGCTCCTCGTGGATGGCAGAATTTTCGTGGTAGGGATGGGCGTTGGAGACTATTCTCAAGCATCTGTTTTGGAATCGCTGGATCTTCCTTCTATGCGAAGCGCTTGCAGTGCCCCATAGCTGTATTCCGTACGTCCAGATTGGCTTGAGAATAGTCTTGTAGACGAGAATCTTTAGTTTTTGTCGCAGTTTGGATTTTTTTCCGATGAGCCAGTGGAGTTGCTTAAGGCGTATGTTGGCCTGGATACGCTTCCTGTTGATGTGAGGGCCCCAAGTCAGCCTTCTGTCCAGGGTTAGCCCTAAGTAATTGGCTGTGCTGGTGGTAGGGATGGTGTCGCCGTCGAGTGTGACCGGGGGGCATTCTCTTCTGCGCAGAGAGAAGGTTGTGTGTGAGGATTTTTCAGCGTTGACCACGATGTTCCAGCGTTGAGGGTTTGATGAAGTGGCAAGGAACGCCGTGTCATCTGCGTAGGTGGCTGCTGTGAGGTATCGGGATGGTATAATAGGGAGGTCTGCTGTAAATAGGGTGTATAGGATGGGACCAAGGACGCTTCCTTGAGGTACTCCGGCTCGTATGGGCCTGGGCGTGCTGGTTGAGGAGCCGCATCGCACTTGGAACTCTCTTCCTTCAGTATACGATTTGAGTAGGGCATAGTGTGAACTGGGAAGGTGGGACTTGAGTTTGTAGAGGAGTCCAGGATGCCACACTCTGTCGAACGCATGCTTGACATCCAGGAAGACGGCCGAACAGTAGCTTTTGTTCTCGAATGCATCTAGGATGCGTGCTACAAGCCGGTGGCATTGCTCGGGTGTTCCGTGGGATCGCCTGAATCCAAACTGGTGATCAGGGATCAGTCCAGCCTCGTCCAGTACTGGCAACACTCTGCGCAGAAATACTCTTTCGAGTATTTTGGAGAGGATTGCCAGCAGACTAATCGGTCTATAGGAGGCAAGATTGGCTTCAGGTTTTTCAGGTTTGAGGATGAGAATAACTTCCGCACGTTTCCACGATCTCGGGAAGTACCCAAGTGAGAAGCATTTGTTGTATATGTTGGCCAACAACTGGGAACAGGGAGGTGGCAGCATTTTAAGGGATGCGATCCAATCCTGGGGATTTGCTAGCCTTAAGAGAGGCGATTTCCTGCGCAACCTCTTCTGGGGTGACAGGAAATTATCACCGTTGCAGTTAATTACTCAATGCAAATTGGTACATGCTAAACGATTGTGTTTTAAATTTGTTTTAGTATTTTGAAACTCAAACTTAGAGAATGGTATGTTGTAGCTCTAAACCAATCTGCATTTAAATATTTATTTTATTTATCAATTATAACAAAATGGTCCATACCATAACGTTTTGTTATTTAAATTTATTCTAGCATTGTAAACCTCAAGACTAGAGAATTCTAGTTCTAGCTCTAAACAAATCTTCAATTTCATAAAGCAACAACCAATTGCTTACCATAAGCATTATATTTTGTTACGTTTTTCATAATTATCAGCGTTGCAGTGCATCACTCAAAACAAATTGGTACATGCTAAACGATTGTGTTTTAAATTTGTTTTAGTATTGTGAAACTCAAACTTAGAGAATGGTATGTTCTAGCTCTAAACAAATCTTCATTTAAATATTTATTTTATTTATCAATTATAACGAAATGGTCCATACCATAAAGTTTTGTTATTTAAATTTCTTCCAGCATTGTAAACATCAAGCCTAGAGAATACAAATGTTCTAGCTCTAAAAAATTGCATAAAGCACCAACCAATTGCTTACTATAAGCGTTCTATTTTGTTATGTTCTTCATAATCAGGCTTGCAGCGCATCACTCAATGCAAATTGGTAGATAATTAGCATCGTTGCAGTTAATCACTCAAACAAATTGTTGCATGCTAAACGATTGTGTTTTAAAGTAGTTTTAGTATTGTGAAACTCAAACTTAGAGAATGGTATGTTATAGCTCTAAACCAATCTTCATTTAAACAACTGATTAGCTTAAACTTTTAATGTATTCCATAATCAGATATTCGTTTTAGTTATCAATTATAATAAAATGGTCCATACCTTAACGTTTTGTTATTTAAATTTGTTCCAGCATTGTAAACATCAAGCCTAGAGAATTCTAGTTCTAGCACTAAACAAATCTTCAATAGCATAAAGCAAAAAGCAATTGCTTATTATAAGCATTATATTTTGTTATGTTTTTTTTATTTATCAGCGTTGCAGTACATCACTCAAAGCAAATTGGTGGATAATTAGCAGCGGTGCAGTTAATCACTCCAAGCAAATTGGTGCATGCTAAACGATTGTGTTTTAAATTTGATTTAGTATTGTGACACTCAAACCTAGAGAATGGTATGTTCTAGCTCTAAACAAATCTGCATTTAAATATTTATTTCATTTATCAATTATAACAAAATGGTCCATACCATAACGTTTTGTTATTTAAATTTATTCTAGCATTGTAAACCTCAAGACTAGAGAATTCTAGTTCTAGCTCTAAACAAATCTTCAATTTCATAAAGCAACAACCAATTGCTTACCATAAGCATTATATTTTGTTACGTTTTTCATAATTATCAGCGTTGCAGTGCATCACTCAAAGCAAATTGGTAGATGCTAAACGATTGTGTTTTAAATTTGTTTTAGTATTGTGAAACTCAAACTTAGAGAATGGTATGTTGTAGCTCTAAACCAATCTGCATTTAAATATTTATTTTATTTATCAATTATAGCAAAATAGTCCATACCATAACGTTTTGTTATTTAAATTTATTCTAGCATTGTAAACCTCAAGACTAGAGAATTCTAGTTCTAGCTCTAAACAAATCTTCAATTGCATAAAGCAACAACCAATTGCTGACTATAAGCATTATATTTTGTTATGTTTTTCATAATTATCAGCGTTGCAGTGCATCACTCAAAGCAAATTTGTGGATAATTGGCAGCGTTGCAGTTAATCACTCAAAGCAAATTGGTGGATAATTAGCAGCGTTGCAGTTAATCACTCAAAGCAAATTGGTACATGCTAAACGATTGTGTTTTAAAGTAGTTTTAGTATTGTGAAACTCAAACTTAGAGAATGGTATGTTGTAGCTCTAAACCAATCTGCATTTAAACAACGGATTAGCTTAAACTTTTAATGTTTTCCATAATCAGATATTCGTTTTAGTTATCAATTAGGACAAAATGGTCCATACCATAACGTTTTGTTATTAAAATTTGTTCCATCATTGTAAATATCAAGCCTAGAGAATACAAATGTTCTAGCTCTAAAAAATTGCATAAAGCAACAAACAATTGCTCTATAAGCATTCTATTTTGTTATGTTCTTCATAATTATCAGGCTTGCAGTGCATCACTCAAAGCAAATTTGTAGATAATTAGCATCGTTGCAGTTAATCACTCAAAGCAAATTGTTGCATGCTAAACCATTGTGTTTTAAAGTAGTTTTAGTATTGTGACACTCAAACTTAGAGAATGGTATGTTATAGATCTAAACCAATCTGCATTTAAACAACGGATTAGCTTAAACTTTTAATGTTTTCCATAATCAGATATTCGTTTTAGTTATCAATTATAATAAAATGGTCCATACCTTAACGTTTTGTTATTTAAATTTGTTCCATCATTGTAAATATCAAGCCTAGAGAATACAAATGTTCTAGCTCTAAAAAATTGCATAAAGCAACAACCAATTGCCTACTATAAGCATTCTATTTTGTTATGTTCTTCATAATTATCAGGCTTGCAGTGCATCACTCAAAGCAAATTGGTGGAAAATTATCACGGTTTTTTTTTTTTTTTTTTTTTTATCTTTTTATTTATTATTTAAAATCTGTCCTAGTGGACAATAATTAAATTCTATGGGGGAGAACATTAACGTAAGGGAAGTACTTGGAATGTACTTGTGTAGGGGTTATGTAAACTTATAAGTGTTGAGTAAGGTCAAGCGGGTGCGTTCTCTGCAGGCGTCTTAGGGATTGGCTATTGTCCAAAAGGCTGATGGCCAGGTGGTTGGGGTGGTTCTCCAGTCTGCTAGCATATCTCACACTGTGTCTAAAGATCTCGTCCTCTACCCATGGAATCCAGAGCTCCTCGTGGATGGCAGAATTTTCGTGGTAGGGATGGGCGTTGGAGACTATTCTCAAGCATCTGTTTTGGAATCGCTGGATCTTCCTTCTATGCGAAGCGCTTGCAGTGCCCCATAGCTGTATTCCGTACGTCCAGATTGGCTTGAGAATAGTCTTGTAGACGAGAATCTTTAGTTTTTGTCGCAGTTTGGATTTTTTTTCCGATGAGCCAGTGGAGTTGCTTAAGGCGTATGTTGGCCTGGATACGCTTCCTGTTGATGTGAGGGCCCCAAGTCAGCCTTCTGTCCAGGGTTAGCCCTAAGTAATTGGCTGTGCTGGTGGTAGGGATGGTGTCGCCGTCGAGTGTGACCGGGGGGCATTCTCTTCTGCGCAGAGAGAAGGTTGTGTGTGAGGATTTTTCAGCGTTGACCACGATGTTCCAGCGTTTCAGCCAAGGATCCAATGCATCCAGTTGCCTCTGGATGATGGCTGATGCTCGTTGAGGGTTTGATGAAGTGGCAAGGAACGCCGTGTCATCTGCGTAGGTGGCTGCTGTGAGGTATCGGGATGGTATAATAGGGAGGTCTGCTGTAAATAGGGTGTATAGGATGGGACCAAGGACGCTTCCTTGAGGTACTCCGGCTCGTATGGGCGTGCTGGTTGAGGAGCCGCATCGCACTTGGAACTCTCTTCCTTCAGTATACGATTTGAGTAGGGCTTAGTGTGAACTGGGAAGGTGGGACTTGAGTTTGTAGAGGAGTCCAGGATGCCACACTCTGTCGAACGCCTGCTTGACATCCAGGAAGACGGCCGAACAGTAGCTTTTGTTCTCGAATGAATCTAGGATGCGTGCTACAAGCCGGTGGCATTGCTCGGGTGTTCCGTGGGATCGCCTGAATCCAAACTGGTGATCAGGGATCAGTCCAGCCTCGTCCAGTACTGGCAACACTCTGCGCAGAAATACTCTTTCGAGTATTTTGGAGAGGATTGCCAGCAGACTAATCGGTCTATAGGAGGCAAGATTGGCTTCAGGTTTTTCAGGTTTGAGGATGAGAATAACTTCCGCACGTTTCCACGATCTCGGGAAGTACCCAAGTGAGAAGCATTTGTTGTATATGTTGGCCAACAACTGGGAACAGGGAGGTGGCAGCATTTTAAGGGATGCGATCCAATCCTGGGGATTTGCTAGCCTTAAGAGAGGCGATTTCCTGCGCAACCTCTTCTGGGGTGACAGGAAATTATCACCGTTGCAGTTAATTACTCAATGCAAATTGGTACATGCTAAACGATTGTGTTTTAAATTTGTTTTAGTATTTTGAAACTCAAACTTAGAGAATGGTATGTTGTAGCTCTAAACCAATCTGCATTTAAATATTTATTTTATTTATCAATTATAACAAAATGGTCCATACCATAACGTTTTGTTATTTAAATTTATTCTAGCATTGTAAACCTCAAGACTAGAGAATTCTAGTTCTAGCTCTAAACAAATCTTCAATTTCATAAAGCAACAACCAATTGCTTACCATAAGCATTATATTTTGTTACGTTTTTCATAATTATCAGCGTTGCAGTGCATCACTCAAAGCAAATTGGTACATGCTAAACGATTGTGTTTTAAATTTGTTTTAGTATTGTGAAACTCAAACTTAGAGAATGGTATGTTCTAGCTCTAAACAAATCTTCTTTTAAATATTTATTTTATTTATCAATTATAACGAAATGGTCCATACCATAAAGTTTTGTTATTTAAATTTCTTCCAGCATTGTAAACATCAAGCCTAGAGAATACAAATGTTCTAGCTCTAAAAAATTGCATAAAGCACCAACCAATTGCTTACTATAAGCGTTCTATTTTGTTATGTTCTTCATAATCAGGCTTGCAGCGCATCACTCAATGCAAATTGGTAGATAATTAGCATCGTTGCAGTTAATCACTCAAACAAATTGTTGCATGCTAAACGATTGTGTTTTAAAGTAGTTTTAGTATTGTGAAACTCAAACTTAGAGAATGGTATGTTATAGCTCTAAACCAATCTTCATTTAAACAACTGATTAGCTTAAACTTTTAATGTTTTCCATAATCAGATATTCGTTTTAGTTATCAATTATAATAAAATGGTACATACCTTAACGTTTTGTTATTTAAATTTGTTCCAGCATTGTAAACATCAAGCCTAGATAATTCTAGTTCTAGCACTAAACAAATCTTCAATAGCATAAAGCAAAAAGCAATTGCTTATTATAAGCATTATATTTTGTTATGTTTTTTATATTTATCAGCGTTGCAGTACATCACTCAAAGCAAATTGGTGGATAATTAGCAGCGGTGCAGTTAATCACTCCAAGCAAATTGGTGCATGCTAAACGATTGTGTTTTAAAGTAGTTTTAGTATTGTGAAACTCAAACTTAGAGAATGGTATGTTCTAGCTCTAAACAAATCTGCATTTAAATATTTATTTCATTTATCAATTATAACAAAATGGTCCATACCATAACGTTTTGTTATTTAAATTTATTCTAGCATTGTAAACCTCAAGACTAGAGAATTCTAGTTCTAGCTCTAAACAAATCTTCAATTTCATAAAGCAACAACCAATTGCTTACCATAAGCATTATATTTTGTTACGTTTTTCATAATTATCAGCGTTGCAGTGCATCACTCAAAGCAAATTGGTAGATGCTAAACGATTGTGTTTTAAATTTGTTTTAGTATTGTGAAACTCAAACTTAGAGAATGGTATGTTGTAGCTCTAAACCAATCTGCATTTAAATATTTATTTTATTTATCAATTATAGCAAAATAGTCCATACCATAACGTTTTGTTATTTAAATTTATTCTAGCATTGTAAACCTCAAGACTAGAGAATTCTAGTTCTAGCTCTAAACAAATCTTCAATTGCATAAAGCAACAACCAATTGCTGACTATAAGCATTATATTTTGTTATGTTTTTCATAATTATCAGCGTTGCAGTGCATCACTCAAAGCAAATTTGTGGATAATTGGCAGCGTTGCAGTTAATCACTCAAAGCAAATTGGTGGATAATTAGCAGCGTTGCAGTTAATCACTCAAAGCAAATTGGTACATGCTAAACGATTGTGTTTTAAAGTAGTTTTAGTATTGTGAAACTCAAACTTAGAGAATGGTATGTTGTAGCTCTAAACCAATCTGCATTTAAACAACGGATTAGCTTAAACTTTTAATGTTTTCCATAATCAGATATTCGTTTTAGTTATCAATTAGGACAAAATGGTCCATACCATAACGTTTTGTTATTAAAATTTGTTCCATCATTGTAAATATCAAGCCTAGAGAATACAAATGTTCTAGCTCTAAAAAATTGCATAAAGCAACAAACAATTGCTCTATAAGCATTCTATTTTGTTATGTTCTTCATAATTATCAGGCTTGCAGTGCATCACTCAAAGCAAATTTGTAGATAATTAGCATCGTTGCAGTTAATCACTCAAAGCAAATTGTTGCATGCTAAACCATTGTGTTTTAAAGTAGTTTTAGTATTGTGACACTCAAACTTAGAGAATGGTATGTTATAGATCTAAACCAATCTGCATTTAAACAACGGATTAGCTTAAACTTTTAATGTTTTCCATAATCAGATATTCGTTTTAGTTATCAATTATAATAAAATGGTCCATACCTTAACGTTTTGTTATTTAAATTTGTTCCATCATTGTAAATATCAAGCCTAGAGAATACAAATGTTCTAGCTCTAAAAAATTGCATAAAGCAACAACCAATTGCCTACTATAAGCATTCTATTTTGTTATGTTCTTCATAATTATCAGGCTTGCAGTGCATCACTCAAAGCAAATTGGTGGAAAATTATCACGGTTTTTTTTTTTTTTTTTTTTTATCTTTTTATTTATTATTTAAAATCTGTCCTAGTGGACAATAATTAAATTCTATGGGGGAGAACATTAACGTAAGGGAAGTACTTGGAATGTACTTGTGTAGGGGTTATGTAAACTTATAAGTGTTGAGTAAGGTCAAGCGGGTGCGTTCTCTGCAGGCGTCTTAGGGATTGGCTATTGTCCAAAAGGCTGATGGCCAGGTGGTTGGGGTGGTTCTCCAGTCTGCTAGCATATCTCACACTGTGTCTAAAGATCTCGTCCTCTACCCATGGAATCCAGAGCTCCTCGTGGATGGCAGAATTTTCGTGGTAGGGATGGGCGTTGGAGACTATTCTCAAGCATCTGTTTTGGAATCGCTGGATCTTCCTTCTATGCGAAGCGCTTGCAGTGCCCCATAGCTGTATTCCGTACGTCCAGATTGGCTTGAGAATAGTCTTGTAGACGAGAATCTTTAGTTTTTGTCGCAGTTTGGATTTTTTTTCCGATGAGCCAGTGGAGTTGCTTAAGGCGTATGTTGGCCTGGATACGCTTCCTGTTGATGTGAGGGCCCCAAGTCAGCCTTCTGTCCAGGGTTAGCCCTAAGTAATTGGCTGTGCTGGTGGTAGGGATGGTGTCGCCGTCGAGTGTGACCGGGGGGCATTCTCTTCTGCGCAGAGAGAAGGTTGTGTGTGAGGATTTTTCAGCGTTGACCACGATGTTCCAGCGTTTCAGCCAAGGATCCAATGCATCCAGTTGCCTCTGGATGATGGCTGATGCTCGTTGAGGGTTTGATGAAGTGGCAAGGAACGCCGTGTCATCTGCGTAGGTGGCTGCTGTGAGGTATCGGGATGGTATAATAGGGAGGTCTGCTGTAAATAGGGTGTATAGGATGGGACCAAGGACGCTTCCTTGAGGTACTCCGGCTCGTATGGGCGTGCTGGTTGAGGAGCCGCATCGCACTTGGAACTCTCTTCCTTCAGTATACGATTTGAGTAGGGCTTAGTGTGAACTGGGAAGGTGGGACTTGAGTTTGTAGAGGAGTCCAGGATGCCACACTCTGTCGAACGCCTGCTTGACATCCAGGAAGACGGCCGAACAGTAGCTTTTGTTCTCGAATGAATCTAGGATGCGTGCTACAAGCCGGTGGCATTGCTCGGGTGTTCCGTGGGATCGCCTGAATCCAAACTGGTGATCAGGGATCAGTCCAGCCTCGTCCAGTACTGGCAACACTCTGCGCAGAAATACTCTTTCGAGTATTTTGGAGAGGATTGCCAGCAGACTAATCGGTCTATAGGAGGCAAGATTGGCTTCAGGTTTTTCAGGTTTGAGGATGAGAATAACTTCCGCACGTTTCCACGATCTCGGGAAGTACCCAAGTGAGAAGCATTTGTTGTATATGTTGGCCAACAACTGGGAACAGGGAGGTGGCAGCATTTTAAGGGATGCGATCCAATCCTGGGGATTTGCTAGCCTTAAGAGAGGCGATTTCCTGCGCAACCTCTTCTGGGGTGACAGGAAATTATCACCGTTGCAGTTAATTACTCAATGCAAATTGGTACATGCTAAACGATTGTGTTTTAAATTTGTTTTAGTATTTTGAAACTCAAACTTAGAGAATGGTATGTTGTAGCTCTAAACCAATCTGCATTTAAATATTTATTTTATTTATCAATTATAACAAAATGGTCCATACCATAACGTTTTGTTATTTAAATTTATTCTAGCATTGTAAACCTCAAGACTAGAGAATTCTAGTTCTAGCTCTAAACAAATCTTCAATTTCATAAAGCAACAACCAATTGCTTACCATAAGCATTATATTTTGTTACGTTTTTCATAATTATCAGCGTTGCAGTGCATCACTCAAAGCAAATTGGTACATGCTAAACGATTGTGTTTTAAATTTGTTTTAGTATTGTGAAACTCAAACTTAGAGAATGGTATGTTCTAGCTCTAAACAAATCTTCTTTTAAATATTTATTTTATTTATCAATTATAACGAAATGGTCCATACCATAAAGTTTTGTTATTTAAATTTCTTCCAGCATTGTAAACATCAAGCCTAGAGAATACAAATGTTCTAGCTCTAAAAAATTGCATAAAGCACCAACCAATTGCTTACTATAAGCGTTCTATTTTGTTATGTTCTTCATAATCAGGCTTGCAGCGCATCACTCAATGCAAATTGGTAGATAATTAGCATCGTTGCAGTTAATCACTCAAACAAATTGTTGCATGCTAAACGATTGTGTTTTAAAGTAGTTTTAGTATTGTGAAACTCAAACTTAGAGAATGGTATGTTATAGCTCTAAACCAATCTTCATTTAAACAACTGATTAGCTTAAACTTTTAATGTTTTCCATAATCAGATATTCGTTTTAGTTATCAATTATAATAAAATGGTACATACCTTAACGTTTTGTTATTTAAATTTGTTCCAGCATTGTAAACATCAAGCCTAGATAATTCTAGTTCTAGCACTAAACAAATCTTCAATAGCATAAAGCAAAAAGCAATTGCTTATTATAAGCATTATATTTTGTTATGTTTTTTATATTTATCAGCGTTGCAGTACATCACTCAAAGCAAATTGGTGGATAATTAGCAGCGGTGCAGTTAATCACTCCAAGCAAATTGGTGCATGCTAAACGATTGTGTTTTAAAGTAGTTTTAGTATTGTGAAACTCAAACTTAGAGAATGGTATGTTGTAGCTCTAAACCAATATGCATTTAAACAACGGATTAGCTTAAACTTTTAATGTTTTCCATAATCAGATATTCGTTTTAGTTATCAATTAGGACAAAATGGTCCATACCATAACGTTTTGTTATTAAAATTTGTTCCATCATTGTAAATATCAAGCCTAGAGAATACAAATGTTCTAGCTCTAAAAAATTGCATAAAGCAACAACCAATTGCTTACTATAAGCATTCTATTTTGTTATGTTCTTCATAATTATCAGGCTTGCAGTGCATCACTCAAAGCAAATTGGTAGATAATTAGGATCGTTGCAGTTAATCACTCAAAGCAAATTGTTGCATGCTAAACCATTGTGTTTTAAAGTAGTTTTAGTATTGTGACACTCAAACTTAGAGAATGGTATGTTATAGCTCTAAACCAATCTGCATTTAAACAACGGATTAGCTTAAACTTTTAATGTTTTCCATAATCAGATATTCGTTTTAGTTATCAATTATAATAAAATGGTCCATACCTTAACGTTTTGTTATTTAAATTTGTTCCATCATTGTAAATATCAAGCCTAGAGAATACAAATGTTCTAGCTCTAAAAAAATGCATAAAGCAACAACCAATTGCCTACTATAAGCATTCTATTTTGTTATGTTCTTCATAATTATCAGGCTTGCAGTGCATCACTCAAAGCAAATTGGTGGAAAATTATCACCGTTTTTTTTTTTTTTTTTTTTTTTTTATATCTTTTTATTTATTATTTAAAATCTGTCCTAGTGGACAATAATTAAATTCTATGGGGGAGAACATTAACGTAAGGGGAGTACTTGGAATGTACTTGTGTAGGGGTTAAGTAAACTTATAATTGTTGAGTAAGGTCAAGCGGGTGCGTTCTCTGCAGGCGTCTTAGGGATTGGCTATTGTCCAAAAGGCTGATGGCCAGGTGGTTGGGGTGGTTCTCCAGTCTGCTAGCATATCTCACACTGTGTCTAAAGATCTCGTCCTCTACCCATGGAATCCAGAGCTCCTCGTGGATGGCAGAATTTTCGTGGTAGGGATGGGCGTTGGAGACTATTCTCAAGCATCTGTTTTGGAATCGCTGGATCTTCCTTCTATGCGAAGCGCTTGCAGTGCCCCATAGCTGTATTCCGTACGTCCAGATTGGCTTGAGAATAGTCTTGTAGACGAGAATCTTTAGTTTTTGTCGCAGTTTGGATTTTTTTCCGATGAGCCAGTGGAGTTGCTTAAGGCGTATGTTGGCCTGGATACGCTTCCTGTTGATGTGAGGGCCCCAAGTCAGCCTTCTGTCCAGGGTTAGCTGGTGGTAGGGATGGTGTCGCCGTCGAGTGTGACCGGGGGTATTCTCCTCTGCGCAGAGAGAAGGTTGTGTGTGAGGATTTTTCAGCGTTGACCACAATGTTCCAGCGTTTCAGCCAAGGATCCAATGCATCCAGTTGCCTCTGGATGATGGCTGATGCTCGTTGAGGGTTTGATGAAGTGGCAAGGAACGCCGTGTATTCTGCGTAGGTGGCTGCTGTGAGGTATCGGGATGGTATAATAGGGAGGTCTGCTGTAAATAGGGTGTATAGGATGGGACCAAGGACGCTTCCTTGAGGTACTCCGGCTCGTATGGGCCTGGGCGTGCTGGTTGAGGAGCCGCAACGCACTTGGAACTCTCTTCCTTCAGTATACGATTTGAGTAGGGCATAGTGTGAACTGGGAAGGTGGGACTTGAGTTTGTAGAGGAGTCCAGGATGCCACACTCTGTCGAACGCCTGCTTGACATCCAGGAAGACGGCCGAACAGTAGCTTTTGTTCTCGAATGCATCTAGGATGCGTGCTACAAGCCGGTGGCATTGCTCGGGTGTTCCGTGGGATCGCCTGAATCCAAACTGGTGATCAGGGATCAGTCCAGCCTCGTCCAGTACTGGCAACACTCTGCGCAGAAATACTCTTTCGAGTATTTTGGAGAGGATTGCCAGCAGACTAATCGGTCTATAGGAGGCAAGATTGGCTTCAGGTTTTTCAGGTTTGAGGATGAGAATAACTTCCGCACGTTTCCACGATCTCGGGAAGTACCCAAGTGAGAAGCATTTGTTGTATATGTTGGCCAACAACTGGGAACAGGGAGGTGGCAGCATTTTAAGGGATGCGATCCAATCCTGGGGATTTGCTAGCCTTAAGAGAGGCGATTTCCTGCGCAACCTCTTCTGGGGTGACAGGAAATTATCACCGTTGCAGTTAATTACTCAATGCAAATTGGTACATGCTAAACGATTGTGTTTTAAATTTGTTTTAGTATTTTGAAACTCAAACTTAGAGAATGGTATGTTGTAGCTCTAAACCAATCTGCATTTAAATATTTATTTTATTTATCAATTAAACAAAATGGCCATACCATAACGTTTTGTTATTTAAATTTTTCACTTGTAAATCAAGCTAGAGAATTATTTAGTCTAAAAAATCATAAAGCAACAACAATGCTTACATAAGGATTCTATTTTGTTATGTTCTTCATAATCAGGCTTGCAGTTCATCACTCAAAGCAAATTGGTAGATAATTAGCATCGTTGCAGTTAATCACTCCAAGCAAATTGTGCAGCTAAACAATTGTGTTTTAAAGTAGTTTTAGTATTGTGAAACTCAAACTTAGAGAATGGTATGTTATAGCTCTAAACCAATCTGCATTTAAACAACGGATTAGCTTAATTTTAATGTTTTCATAATCAGATATTCGTTTTAGTTATCAATTATAATAAAATGGTCCATACCTTAACGTTTTGTTATTTAAATTTTTCCATCATTGTAAATATCAAGCCTAGAGAATACAAATGTTCTAGCTCTAAAAAATTGCATAAAGCACCAACCAATTGCATATTATAAGCATTCTATTTTGTTATGTTCTTCATAATCAGGCTTGCAGTTCATCACTGAAAGCAATTGGTAGATAATTAGCATCGTTGCAGTTAATCACTCAAAGCAAATTGTTGCATGCTAAACATTGTGTTTTAAATTTTTAGTATTGTAAACTCAAACTTAGAGAATGTATGTTGTAGTCTAAACCAATCTGCATTTAAACACTGATTAGCTTAAACTTTTAATGTTTTTTTTTTTTTTTTATTATCATTATAATAAATGTCATCTTACGTTTTGTTATTTAAATTTGTTCAGCATTGTAAACATCAAGCCTAGAGAATTCTAGTTCTAGCACTAAACAAATCTTCAATAGCATAAAGCAAAAAGCAATTGCTTATTATTAGCATTATATTTTGTTATGTTTTTATATTTATCAGCGTTCTTACATCATCAAGCAATTGGTGATAATTAGCACGTTGCAGTTAATCACTCAAAGCAAATTGGTACATGCTAAACGATTGTGTTTTAAATTTGTTTAAGTATTGTGAAACTCAAACTTAGAGAATGGTATGTTCTAGCTCTAAACAAATCTTCATTTAAATATTTATTTTATTTATCAATTATAACGAAATGGTCCATACCATAAAGTTTTGTTATTTAAATTTCTTCCAGCATTGTAAACATCAAGCCTAGAGAATACAAATGTTCTAGCTCTAAAAAATTGCATAAAGCACCAACCAATTGCTTACTATAAGCGTTAATTTTGTTATGTTCTTCATAATCAGGCTTGCAGCGCATCACTCAATGCAAATTGGTAGATAATTAGCATTGTTGCAGTTAATCACTCAAACAAATTGTTGCATGCTAAACGATTGTGTTTTAAAGTAGTTTTAGTATTGTGAAACTCAAACTTAGAGAATGGTATGTTGTAGCTCTAAACCAATCTGCATTTAAACAACTGATTAGCTTAAACTTTTAATGTTTTCCATAATCAGATATTCGTTTTAGTTATCAATTATAATAAAATGGTACATACCTTAACGTTTTGTTATTTAAATTTGTTCCAGCATTGTAAACATCAAGCCTAGATAATTCTAGTTCTAGCACTAAACAAATCTTCAATAGCATAAAGCAAAAAGCAATTGCTTATTATTAGCATTATATTTTGTTATGTTTTTTATATTTATCAGCGTTGCTGTACATCACTCAAAGCAAATTGGTGGATAATTAGCAACGTTGCAGTTAATCACTCAAAGCAAATTGGTACATGCTAAACGATTGTGTTTTAAATTTGATTTAGTATTGTGAAACTCAAACTTAGAGAATGGTATGTTGTAGCTCTAAACCAATCTGCATTTAAATATTTATTTTATTTATCAATTAGAACAAAATGGTCCATACCATAACGTTTTGTTATTTAAATTTGTTCCATCATTGTAAATATCAAGCCTAGAGAATACAAATGTTCTAGCTCTAAAAAATTGCATAAAGCAACAACCAATTGCTTACTATAAGCATTCTATTTTGTTATGTTTTTCATAATTATCAGCGTTGCAGCGAATCACTCAAAGCAAATTGGTAGATAATTAGCATCGTTGCAGTTAATCACTCAAAGCAAATTGTTGCATGCTAAACGATTGTGTTTTAAAGTAGTTTTAGTATTGTGAAACTCAAACTTAGAGAATGGTATCCTATAGCTCTAAACCAATCTGCATTTAAAAAACGGATTAGCTTAAACTTTTAATGTTTTCCTTATTTTTTTTCGTTTTAGTTATCAATTATAATAAAATGGTCCATGCCTTAACGTTTTGTTATTTAAATTTGTTCCAGCATTGTAAACATCAAGCCTAGAGAATTCTAGTTCTAGCACTAAACAAATCTTCAATAGCATAAAGCAAAAAGCAATTGCTTATTATTAGCATTATATTTTGTTATGTTTTTTATATTTATCAGCGTTGCTGTACATCACTCAAAGCAAATTGGTGGATAATTAGCAACGTTGCAGTTAATCACTCAAAGCAAATTGGTACATGCTAAACGATTGTGTTTTAAATTTGTTTTAGTATTGTGAAACTCAAACTTAGAGAATGGTATGTTCTAGCTCTAAACAAATCTTCATTTAAATATTTATTTTATTTATCAATTATAACGAAATGGTCCATACCATAAAGTTTTGTTTTTTAAATTTCTTCCAGCATTGTAAACATCAAGCCTAGAGAATACAAATGTTCTAGCTCTAAAAAATTGCATAAAGCACCAACCAATTGCTTACTATAAGCGTTAATTTTGTTATGTTCTTCATAATCAGGCTTGCAGCGCATCACTCAATGCAAATTGGTAGATAATTAGCATCGTTGCAGTTAATCACTCAAACAAATTGTTGCATGCTAAACGATTGTGTTTTAAAGTAGTTTTAGTATTGTGAAACTCAAACTTAGAGAATGGTATGTTGTAGCTCTAAACCAATCTGCATTTAAACAACTGATTAGCTTAAACTTTTAATGTTTTCCATAATCAGATATTCGTTTTAGTTATCAATTATAATAAAATGGTACATACCTTAACGTTTTGTTATTTAAATTTGTTCCAGCATTGTAAACATCAAGCCTAGATAATTCTAGTTCTAGCACTAAACAAATCTTCAATAGCATAAAGCAAAAAGCAATTGCTTATTATTAGCATTATATTTTGTTATGTTTTTTATATTTATCAGCGTTGCTGTACATCACTCAAAGCAAATTGGTGGATAATTAGCAACGTTGCAGTTAATCACTCAAAGCAAATTGGTACATACTAAACGATTGTGTTTTAAATTTGATTTAGTATTGTGAAACTCAAACTTAGAGAATGGTATGTTGTAGCTCTAAACCAATCTGCATTTAAATATTTATTTTATTTATCAATTAGAACAAAATGGTCCATACCATAACGTTTTGTTATTTAAATTTGTTCCATCATTGTAAATATCAAGCCTAGAGAATACAAATGTTCTAGCTCTAAAAAATTGCATAAAGCAACAACCAATTGCTTACTATAAGCATTCTATTTTGTTATGTTTTTCATAATTATCAGCGTTGCAGCGAATCACTCAAAGCAAATTGGTAGATAATTAGCATCGTTGCAGTTAATCACTCAAAGCAAATTGTTGCATGCTAAACGATTGTGTTTTAAAGTAGTTTTAGTATTGTGAAACTCAAACTTAGAGAATGGTATGCTATAGCTCTAAACCAATCTGCATTTAAAAAACGGATTAGCTTAAACTTTTAATGTTTTCCTTATTTTTATTCGTTTTAGTTATCAATTATAATAAAATGGTCCATGCCTTAACGTTTTGTTATTTAAATTTGTTCCAGCATTGTAAACATCAAGCCTAGAGAATTCTAGTTCTAGCACTAAACAAATCTTCAATAGCATAAAGCAAAAAGCAATTGCTTATTATTAGCATTATATTTTGTTATGTTTTTTATATTTATCAGCGTTGCAGTACATCACTCAAAGCAAATTGGTGGATAATTAGCAGCGGTGCAGTTAATCACTTCAAGCAAATTGGTGCATGCTAAACGATTGTGTTTTAAATTTGATTTAGTATTGTGAAACTCAAACTTAGAGAATGGTATGTTGTAGCTCTAAACCAATCTGCATTTAAATATTTATTTTATTTATCAATTATAACAAAATGGTCCGTACCATAACGTTTTGTTATTTAAATTTATTCCATCATTGTAAATATCAAGCCTAGAGAATACAAATGTTCTAGCTCTAAAAAATTGCATAAAGCAACAACCAATTGCTTACTATAGGCATTCTATTTTGTTATGTTCTTCATAATTATCAGGCTTGCAGTGCATCACTCAAAGCAAATTGGTGGAAAATTATCACCGTTGCAGTTAATTACTCAATGCAAATTGGTACATGCTAAACGATTGTGTTTTAAATTTGTTTTAGTATTGTGAAACTCAAACTTAGAGAATGGTATGTTGTAGCTCTAAACCAATCTGCATTTAAATATTTATTTTATTTATCAATTAGAACAAAATGGTCCATACCATAACGTTTTGTTATTTAAATTTATTCTAGCATTGTAAACCTCAAGACTAGAGAATTCTAGTTCTAGCTCTAAACAAATCTTCAATTGCATAAAGCAACAACCAATTGCTGACTATAAGCATTATATTTTGTTACGTTTTTCATAATTATCAGCGTTGCAGTGCATCACTCAAAGCAAATTGGTTTTAAATTTGTTTTAGTATTGTGAAACTCAAACTTAGAGAATGTATGTTGTAGCTCTAAACCAATCTGCATTTAAATATTTATTTTATTTATCAATTAGAACAAAATGGACCATACCATAACGTTTTGTTATTTAAATTTGTTCCATCGTTGTAAATATCAAGCCTAGAGAATACAAATATTCTAGATCTAAAAAAATGCATAAAGCAACAACAAATTGCTTACTATAAGGATTCTATTTTGTTATGTTCTTCATAATCAGGCTTGCAGTTCATCACTCAAAGCAAATTGGTAGATAATTAGCATCGTTGCAGTTAATCACTCCAAGCAAATTGTTGCAAGCTAAACAATTGTGTTTTAAAGTAGTTTTAGTATTGTGAAACTCAAACTTAGAGAATGGTATGTTATAGCTCTAAACCAATCTGCATTTAAACAACGGATTAGCTTAAACTTTTAATGTTTTCCATAATCAGATATTCGTTTTAGTTATCAATTATAATAAAATGGTCCATACCTTAACGTTTTGTTATTTAAATTTGTTCCATCATTGTAAATATCAAGCCTAGAGAATACAAATGTTCTAGCTCTAAAAAATTGCATAAAGCACCAACCAATTGCATATTATAAGCATTCTATTTTGTTATGTTCTTCATAATCAGGCTTGCAGTTCATCACTGAAAGCAACTTGGTAGATAATTAGCATCGTTGCAGTTAATCACTCAAAGCAAATTGTTGCATGCTAAACAATTGTGTTTTAAATTTGTTTTAGTATTGTGAAACTCAAACTTAGAGAATGGTATGTTGTAGATCTAAACCAATCTGCATCCTATAGCTCTAAACCAATCTGCATTTAAAAAACGGATTAGCTTAAACTTTTAATGTTTTCCTTATTTTTTTTCGTTTTAGTTATCAATTATAATAAAATGGTCCATGCCTTAACGTTTTGTTATTTAAATTTGTTCCAGCATTGTAAACATCAAGCCTAGAGAATTCTAGTTCTAGCACTAAACAAATCTTCAATAGCATAAAGCAAAAAGCAATTGCTTATTATTAGCATTATATTTTGTTATGTTTTTTATATTTATCAGCGTTGCTGTACATCACTCAAAGCAAATTGGTGGATAATTAGCAACGTTGCAGTTAATCACTCAAAGCAAATTGGTACATGCTAAACGATTGTGTTTTAAATTTGTTTTAGTATTGTGAAACTCAAACTTAGAGAATGGTATGTTCTAGCTCTAAACAAATCTTCATTTAAATATTTATTTTATTTATCAATTATAACGAAATGGTCCATACCATAAAGTTTTGTTTTTTAAATTTCTTCCAGCATTGTAAACATCAAGCCTAGAGAATACAAATGTTCTAGCTCTAAAAAATTGCATAAAGCACCAACCAATTGCTTACTATAAGCGTTAATTTTGTTATGTTCTTCATAATCAGGCTTGCAGCGCATCACTCAATGCAAATTGGTAGATAATTAGCATCGTTGCAGTTAATCACTCAAACAAATTGTTGCATGCTAAACGATTGTGTTTTAAAGTAGTTTTAGTATTGTGAAACTCAAACTTAGAGAATGGTATGTTGTAGCTCTAAACCAATCTGCATTTAAACAACTGATTAGCTTAAACTTTTAATGTTTTCCATAATCAGATATTCGTTTTAGTTATCAATTATAATAAAATGGTACATACCTTAACGTTTTGTTATTTAAATTTGTTCCAGCATTGTAAACATCAAGCCTAGATAATTCTAGTTCTAGCACTAAACAAATCTTCAATAGCATAAAGCAAAAAGCAATTGCTTATTATTAGCATTATATTTTGTTATGTTTTTTATATTTATCAGCGTTGCTGTACATCACTCAAAGCAAATTGGTGGATAATTAGCAACGTTGCAGTTAATCACTCAAAGCAAATTGGTACATACTAAACGATTGTGTTTTAAATTTGATTTAGTATTGTGAAACTCAAACTTAGAGAATGGTATGTTGTAGCTCTAAACCAATCTGCATTTAAATATTTATTTTATTTATCAATTAGAACAAAATGGTCCATACCATAACGTTTTGTTATTTAAATTTGTTCCATCATTGTAAATATCAAGCCTAGAGAATACAAATGTTCTAGCTCTAAAAAATTGCATAAAGCAACAACCAATTGCTTACTATAAGCATTCTATTTTGTTATGTTTTTCATAATTATCAGCGTTGCAGCGAATCACTCAAAGCAAATTGGTAGATAATTAGCATCGTTGCAGTTAATCACTCAAAGCAAATTGTTGCATGCTAAACGATTGTGTTTTAAAGTAGTTTTAGTATTGTGAAACTCAAACTTAGAGAATGGTATGCTATAGCTCTAAACCAATCTGCATTTAAAAAACGGATTAGCTTAAACTTTTAATGTTTTCCTTATTTTTATTCGTTTTAGTTATCAATTATAATAAAATGGTCCATGCCTTAACGTTTTGTTATTTAAATTTGTTCCAGCATTGTAAACATCAAGCCTAGAGAATTCTAGTTCTAGCACTAAACAAATCTTCAATAGCATAAAGCAAAAAGCAATTGCTTATTATTAGCATTATATTTTGTTATGTTTTTTATATTTATCAGCGTTGCAGTACATCACTCAAAGCAAATTGGTGGATAATTAGCAGCGGTGCAGTTAATCACTTCAAGCAAATTGGTGCATGCTAAACGATTGTGTTTTAAATTTGATTTAGTATTGTGAAACTCAAACTTAGAGAATGGTATGTTGTAGCTCTAAACCAATCTGCATTTAAATATTTATTTTATTTATCAATTATAACAAAATGGTCCGTACCATAACGTTTTGTTATTTAAATTTATTCCATCATTGTAAATATCAAGCCTAGAGAATACAAATGTTCTAGCTCTAAAAAATTGCATAAAGCAACAACCAATTGCTTACTATAGGCATTCTATTTTGTTATGTTCTTCATAATTATCAGGCTTGCAGTGCATCACTCAAAGCAAATTGGTGGAAAATTATCACCGTTGCAGTTAATTACTCAATGCAAATTGGTACATGCTAAACGATTGTGTTTTAAATTTGTTTTAGTATTGTGAAACTCAAACTTAGAGAATGGTATGTTGTAGCTCTAAACCAATCTGCATTTAAATATTTATTTTATTTATCAATTAGAACAAAATGGTCCATACCATAACGTTTTGTTATTTAAATTTATTCTAGCATTGTAAACCTCAAGACTAGAGAATTCTAGTTCTAGCTCTAAACAAATCTTCAATTGCATAAAGCAACAACCAATTGCTGACTATAAGCATTATATTTTGTTACGTTTTTCATAATTATCAGCGTTGCAGTGCATCACTCAAAGCAAATTGGTTTTAAATTTGTTTTAGTATTGTGAAACTCAAACTTAGAGAATGTATGTTGTAGCTCTAAACCAATCTGCATTTAAATATTTATTTTATTTATCAATTAGAACAAAATGGACCATACCATAACGTTTTGTTATTTAAATTTGTTCCATCGTTGTAAATATCAAGCCTAGAGAATACAAATATTCTAGATCTAAAAAAATGCATAAAGCAACAACAAATTGCTTACTATAAGGATTCTATTTTGTTATGTTCTTCATAATCAGGCTTGCAGTTCATCACTCAAAGCAAATTGGTAGATAATTAGCATCGTTGCAGTTAATCACTCCAAGCAAATTGTTGCAAGCTAAACAATTGTGTTTTAAAGTAGTTTTAGTATTGTGAAACTCAAACTTAGAGAATGGTATGTTATAGCTCTAAACCAATCTGCATTTAAACAACGGATTAGCTTAAACTTTTAATGTTTTCCATAATCAGATATTCGTTTTAGTTATCAATTATAATAAAATGGTCCATACCTTAACGTTTTGTTATTTAAATTTGTTCCATCATTGTAAATATCAAGCCTAGAGAATACAAATGTTCTAGCTCTAAAAAATTGCATAAAGCACCAACCAATTGCATATTATAAGCATTCTATTTTGTTATGTTCTTCATAATCAGGCTTGCAGTTCATCACTGAAAGCAACTTGGTAGATAATTAGCATCGTTGCAGTTAATCACTCAAAGCAAATTGTTGCATGCTAAACAATTGTGTTTTAAATTTGTTTTAGTATTGTGAAACTCAAACTTAGAGAATGGTATGTTGTAGATCTAAACCAATCTGCATTTAAATATTTATTTTATTTATCAATTATAACAAAATGGTCCGTACCATAACGTTTTGTTATTTAAATTTATTCCATCATTGTAAATATCAAGCCTAGAGAATACAAATGTTCTAGCTCTAAAAAATTGCATAAAGCAACAACCAATTGCTTACTATAGGCATTCTATTTTGTTATGTTCTTCATAATTATCAGGCTTGCAGTGCATCACTCAAAGCAAATTGGTGGAAAATTATCACCGTTGCAGTTAATTACTCAATGCAAATTGGTACATGCTAAACGATTGTGTTTTAAATTTGTTTTAGTATTGTGAATCTCAAACTTAGAGAATGGTATGTTGTAGCTCTAAACCAATCTGCATTTAAATATTTATTTTATTTATCAATTATAACAAAATGGTCCATACCATAACGTTTTGTTATTTAAATTTATTCTAGCATTGTAAACCTCAAGACTAGAGAATTCTAGTTCTAGCTCTAAACAAATCTTCAATTGCATAAAGCAACAACCAATTGCTTACTATAAGCATTATATTTTGTTATGTTTTTTATATTTATCAGCGTTGCAGTACATCACTCAAAGCAAATTGGTGAATAGTTAGCAGCGTTGCAGTTAATCACTCAAAGCAAATTGGTGCATGCTAAACGATTGTGTTTTAAATTTGATTTAGTATTGTGACACTCAAACCTAGAGAATGGTATGTTCTAGCTCTAAACAAATCTGCATTTAAATATTTATTTTATTTATCAATTATAACAAAATGGTCCATACCATAACATT
The DNA here is from genome assembly GCF_016746395.2 of Drosophila simulans. Classification (NCBI taxonomy): domain Eukaryota; kingdom Metazoa; phylum Arthropoda; class Insecta; order Diptera; family Drosophilidae; genus Drosophila; species Drosophila simulans. The sequence goes on from NW_025416824.1 coordinate 26,122, forward strand.
TTGTTATTTAAATTTATTCTAGCATTATAAACCTCAAGACTAGAGAATTCTAGTTCTAGCTCTAAACAAATCTTCAATTTCATAAAGCAACAACCAATTGCTTACTATAAGCATTATATTTTGTTATGTTTTTTATATTTATCAGCGTTGCAGTACATCACTCAAAGCAAATTGGTAGATAATTAGCAGCGGTGCAGTTAATCACTCAAAGCAAATTGGTGCATGCTAAACGATTGTGTTTTAAATTTGATTTAGTATTGTGACACTCAAACCTAGAGAATGTTATGTTGTAGCTCTAAACCAATCTGCATTTAAATATTTATTTTATTTATCAATTAGAACAAAATGGACCATACCATAACGTTTTGTTATTTAAATTTGTTCCATCATTGTAAATATCAAGCCTAGAGAATACAAATGTTCTAGCTCTAAAAAATTGCATAAAGCAACAACCAGTTCTAGTTCTAGCTTTAAACAAATCTTCAATTTCATAAAGCAACAACCAATTGCTTACCATAAGCATTATATTTTGGTATTTTCTTCATAATTATCAGGCTTGCAGTGCATCACTCAAAGCAAATTGGTGGAAAATTAGCAGCGTTGCAGTTAATTACTCAATGCAAATTGGTACATGCTAAACGATTGTGTTTTAAATTTGTTTTAGTATTGTGAAACTCAAACTTAGAGAATGGTATGTTGTAGCTCTAAACCATTCTGCATTTAAACAACTTTTAATGTTTTCCATAATCAGATATTCATTTTATTTATCAATTATAATAAAATGGTCCATACATTAACGTTTTGTTATTTAAATTTGTTCCAGCATTTTAAACATCAAGCCTAGAGAATTCTAGTTCTGGCACTAAACAAATCTTCAATTTCATAAAGCAACAACCAATTGCTTGCCATAAGCATTATATTTTGTTACGCTTTTCATAATTATCAGCTTTGCAGTGCATCACTCAAAGCAAATTGGTGGATAATTAGCAGCGTTGCAGTTAATCACTCAAAGCAAATTGGTACATGCTAAACGATTGTGTTTTAAATTTGTTTTAGTATTGTGAAACTCAAACTTAGAGAATGGTATGTTGTAGCTCTAAACCATTCTGCATTTAAACAACTTTAAATGTTTTCCATAATCAGATATTCATTTTATTTATCAATTATAATAAAATGGTCCATACATTAACGTTTTGTTATTTAAATTTGTTCCAGCATTGTAAACATCAAGCCTAGAGAATTCTAGTTCTGGCCTAAACAAATCTTCAATTTCATAAAGCAACAACCAATTGCTTGCCATAAGCATTATATTTTGTTACGCTTTTCATAATTATCAGCTTTGCAGTGCATCACTCAAAGCAAATTGGTGGATAATTAGCAGCGTTGCAGTTAATCACTCAAAGCAAATTGGTACATGCTAAACGATTGTGTTTTAAATTTGTTTTAGTATTGTGAAACTCAAACTTAGAGAATATTATGTTGTAGCTCTAAACCAATCTGCATTTAAATATTTATTTTATTTATCAATTAGAACAAAATGGACCATACCATAACGTTTTGTTATTTAAATTTGTTCCATCGTTGTAAATATCAAGCCTAGAGAATACAAATATTCTTGCTCTAAAAAATTGCATAAAGCAACAACCAATTGCTTACTATAAGGATTCTATTTTGTTATGTTCTTCATAATCAGGCTTGCAGTTCATCACTCAAAGCAAATTGGTAGATAATTAGCATCGTTGCAGTTAATCACTCAAAGCAAATTGTTGCATGCTAAACGATTGTGTTTTAAAGTAGTTTTAGTATTGTGAAACTCAAACTTAGAGAATGGTATGTTATAGCTCTAAACCAATCTGCATTTAAACAACGGATTAGCTTAAACTTTTAATGTTTTCCATAATCAGATATTCGTTTTAGTTATCAATTATAATAAAATGGTCCATACCTTAACGTTTTGTTATTTAAATTTGTTCCATCATTGTAAATATCAAGCCTAGAGAATACAAATGTTCTAGCTCTAAAAAATTGCATAAAGCACCAACCAATTGCTTATTATAAGCATTATATTTTGTTATGTTTTTCATAATCAGGCTTGCATTTCATCACTCAAAGCAACTTGGTAGATAATTAGCATCGTTGCAGTTAATCACTCAAAGCAAATTGTTGCATGCTAAACAATTGTGTTTTAAATTTGTTTTAGTATTGTGAAACTCAAACTTAGAGAATGGTATGTTGTAGATCTAAACCAATCTGCATTTAAATATTTATTTTATTTATCAATTATAACAAAATGGTCCGTACCATAACGTTTTGTTATTTAAATTTATTCCATCATTGTAAATATCAAGCCTAGAGAATACAAATGTTCTAGCTCTAAAAAATTGCATAAAGCAACAACCAATTGCTTACTATAGGCATTCTATTTTGTTATGTTCTTCAGGCTTGCAGTGCATCACTCAAAGCAAATTGGTGGAACATTATCACCGTTGTAGTTAATTACTCAATGCAAATTGGTACATGCTAAACGATTGTGTTTTAAATTTGTTTTAGTATTGTGAAACTCAAACTTAGAGAATGGTATGTTGTAGCTCTAAACCAATCTGCATTTAAATATTTATTTTATTTATCAATTATAACAAAATGGTCCATACCATAACGTTTTGTTATTTAAATTTATTCTAGCATTGTAAACCTCAAGACTAGAGAATTCTAGTTCTAGCTCTAAACAAATCTTCAATTGCATAAAGCAACAACCAATTGCTTACTATAAGCATTATATTTTGTTATGTTTTTTATATTTATTAGCGTTGCAGTACATCACTCAAAGCAAATTGGTAGATAATTAGCAGCGGTGCAGTTAATCACTCAAAGCAAATTGGTGCATGCTAAACGATTGTGTTTTAAATTTGATTTAGTATTGTGACACTCAAACTTAGAGAATGTTATGTTGTAGCTCTAAACCAATCTGCATTTAAATATTTATTTTATTTATCAATTAGAACAAAATGGACCATACCATAACGTTTTGTTATTTAAATTTGTTCCATCATTGTAAATATCAAGCCTAGAGAATACAAATGTTCTAGCTCTAAAAAATTGCATAAAGCAACAACCAATTGCTTATTATAAGGATTCTATTTTGTTATTTTCTTCATAATTATCAGGCTTGCAGTGCATCACTCAAAGCAAATTGGTGGAAAATTAGCAGCGTTGCAGTTAATTACTCAATGCAAATTGGTACATGCTAAACGATTGTGTTTTAAATTTGTTTTAGTATTGTGAAACTCAAACTTAGAGAATGGTATGTTGTAGCTCTAAACCATTCTGCATTTAAACAACTTTTAATGTTTTCCATAATCAGATATTCATTTTATTTATCAATTATAATAAAATGGTCCATACATTAACGTTTTGTTATTTAAATTTGTTCCAGCATTGTAAACATCAAGCCTAGAGAATTCTAGTTCTGGCACTAAACAAATCTTCAATTTCATAAAGCAACAACCAATTGCTTGCCATAAGCATTATATTTTGTTACGCTTTTCATAATTATCAGCTTTGCAGTGCATCACTCAAAGCAAATTGGTGGATAATTAGCAGCGTTGCAGTTAATCACTCAAAGCAAATTGTTGCATGCTAAACGATTGTGTTTTAAAGTAGTTTTAGTATTGTGAAACTCAAACTTAGAGAATGGTATGTTATAGCTCTAAACCAATCTGCATTTAAACAACGGATTAGCTTAAACTTTAAATGTTTTACATAATCAGATATTTGTTTTAGTTATCAATTATAATAAAATGGTCCATACCTTAACGTTTTGTTATTTAAATTTGTTCCATCATTGTAAATATCAAGCCTAGAGAATACAAATGTTCTAGCTCTAAAAAATTGCATAAAGCACCAACCAATTGCTTATTATAAGCATTATATTTTGTTATGTTCTTCATAATCAGGCTTGCAGTTCATCACTCAAAGCAACTTGGTAGATAATTAGCATCGTTGCAGTTAATCACTCAAAGCAAATTGTTGCATGCTAAACAATTGTGTTTTAAATTTGTTTTAGTATTGTGAAACTCAAACTTAGAGAATGGTATGTTGTAGATCTAAACCAATCTGCATTTAAATATTTATTTTATTTATCAATTATAACAAAATGGTCCGTACCATAACGTTTTGTTATTTAAATTTATTCCATCATTGTAAATATCAAGCCTAGAGAATACAAATGTTCTAGCTCTAAAAAATTGCATAAAGCAACAACCAATTGCTTACTATAGGCATTCTATTTTGTTATGTTCTTCAGGCTTGCAGTGCATCACTCAAAGCAAATTGGTGGAACATTATCACCGTTGCAGTTAATTACTCAATGCAAATTGGTACATGCTAAACGATTGTGTTTTAAATTTGTTTTAGTATTGTGAAACTCAAACTTAGAGAATGGTATGTTGTAGCTCTAAACCAATCTGCATTTAAATATTTATTTTATTTATCAATTATAACAAAATGGTCCATACCATAACGTTTTGTTATTTAAATTTATTCTAGCATTGTAAACCTCAAGACTAGAGAATTCTAGTTCTAGCTCTAAACAAATCTTCAATTGCATAAAGCAACAACCAATTGCTTACTATAAGCATTATATTTTGTTATGTTTTTTATATTTATCAGCGTTGCAGTACATCACTCAAAGCAAATTGGTAGATAATTAGCAGCGGTGCAGTTAATCACTCAAAGCAAATTGTTGCATGCTAAACGATTGTGTTTTAAATTTGATTTAGTATTGTGACACTCAAACCTAGAGAATGGTATGTTCTAGCTCTAAACAAATCTGCATTTAAATATTTATTTTATTTATCAATTATAACAAAATGGTCCATACCATAACGTTTTGTTATTTAAATTTATTCTAGCATTGTAAACCTCAAGACTAGAGAATTCTAGTTCTAGCTCTAAACAAATCTTCAATTTCATAAAGCAACAACCAATTGCTTACCATAAGCATTATATTTTGTTACGTTTTTCATAATTATCAGCGTTGCAGTGCATCACTCAAAGCAAATTGGTGGATAATTAGCAGCGTCGCAGTTAATCACTCAAAGCAAATTGGTACATGCTAAACGATTGTGTTTTAAATTTGTTTTAGTATTGTGAAACTCAAACTTAGAGAATGTTATGTTGTAGCTCTAAACCAATCTGCATTTAAATATTTATTTTATTTATCAATTAGAACAAAATGGACCATACCATAACGTTTTGTTATTTAAATTTGTTCCATCGTTGTAAACATCAAGCCTAGAGAATACAAATGTTCTAGCTCTAAAAAATAGCATAAAGCAACAACCAATTGCTTACTATAAGCATTATATTTTGCATCACTCAAAGCAAATTGGTGGATAATTAGCAGCGTTGCAGTTAATCACTTAAAGCAAATTGGTGCATGCTAAACGATTGTGTTTTAAATTTGATTTAGTATTGTGACACTCAAACCTAGAGAATGGTATGTTCTAGCTCTAAACAAATCTGCATTTAAATATTCATTTTATTTATCAATTATAACAAAATGGTCCATACCTTAACGTTTTGTTATTTAAATTTATTCTAGCATTGTAAACCTCAAGACTAGAGAATTCTAGTTCTAGCTCTAAACAAATATTCAATTTCATAAAGCAACAACCAATTGCTTACCATAAGCATTATATTTTGTTACGTTTTTCATAATTATCAGCGTTGCAGTGCATCACTCAAAGCAAATTGGTGGATAATTAGCAGCGTCGCAGTTAATCACTCAAAGCAAATTGGTACATGCTAAACGATTGTGTTTTAAATTTGTTTTAGTATTGTGAAACTCAAACTTAGAGAATGTTATGTTGTAGCTCTAAACCAATCTGCATTTAAATATTTATTTTATTTATCAATTAGAACAAAATGGACCATACCATAACGTTTTGTTATTTAAATTTGTTCCATCATTGTAAATATCAAGCCTAGAGAATACAAATGTTCTAGCTCTAAAAAATTGCATAAAGCAACAACCAATTGCTTATTATAAGGATTCTATTTTGTTATTTTCTTCATAATTATCAGGCTTGCAGTGCATCACTCAAAGCAAATTGGTGGAAAATTAGCAGCGTTGCAGTTAATTACTCAATGCAAATTGGTACATGCTAAACGATTGTGTTTTAAATTTGTTTTAGTATTGTGAAACTCAAACTTAGAGAATGGTATGTTGTAGCTCTAAACCATTCTGCATTTCAACAACTTTTAATGTTTTCCATAATCAGATATTCATTTTATTTATCAATTATAATAAAATGGTCCATACATTAACGTTTTGTTATTTAAATTTGTTCCAGCATTGTAAACATCAAGCCTAGAGAATTCTAGTTCTGGCACTAAACAAATCTTCAATTTCATAAAGCAACAACCAATTGCTTGCCATAAGCATTATATTTTGTTACGCTTTTCATAATTATCAGCTTTGCAGTGCATCACTCAAAGCAAATTGGTGGATAATTAGCAGCGTTGCAGTTAATCACTCAAAGCAAATTGTTGCATGCTAAACGATTGTGTTTTAAAGTAGTTTTAGTATTGTGAAACTCAAACTTAGAGAATGGTATGTTATAGCTCTAAACCAATCTGCATTTAAACAACGGATTAGCTTAAACTTTTAATGTTTTCCATAATCAGATATTCGTTTTAGTTGTCAATTATAATAAAATGGTCCATACCATAACGTTTTGTTATTTAAATTTTTTCTAGCATTGTAAACCTCAAGACTAGAGAATTCTAGTTCTAGCTCTAAACAAATCTTCAATTGCATAAAGCAACAACCAATTGCTTACTATAAGCATTATATTTTGTTGTTTTTTATATTTATCAGCGTTGCAGTACATCACTCAAAGCAAATTGGTAGATAATTAGCAGCGGTGCAGTTAATCACTCAAAGCAAATTGGTGCATGCTAAACGATTGTGTTTTAAATTTGATTTAGTATTGTGACACTCAAACCTAGAGAATGGTATGTTCTAGCTCTAAACAAATCTGCATTTAAATATTTATTTTATTTATCAATTATAACAAAATGGTCCATACCATAACGTTCCAGCATTGTAAACCTCAAGACTAGAGAATTCTAGTTCTAGCTCTAAATAAATATTCAATTTCATAAAGCAACAACCAATTGCTTACCATAAGCATTATATTTTGTTATTTTCTTCATAATTATCAGGCTTGCAGTGCATCACTCAAAGCAAATTGGTGGAAAATTAGCAGCGTTGCAGTTAATTACTCAATGCAAATTGGTACATGCTAAACGATTGTGTTTTAAATTTGTTTTAGTATTGTGAAACTCAAACTTAGAGAATGGTATGTTGTAGATCTAAACCAATCTGCATCCTATAGCTCTAAACCAATCTGCATTTAAAAAACGGATTAGCTTAAACTTTTAATGTTTTCCTTATTTTTTTTCGTTTTAGTTATCAATTATAACAAAATGGTCCATACCTTAACGTTTTGTTATTTAAATTTGTTCCAGCATTGTAAACATCAAGCCTAGAGAATTCTAGTTCTAGCTCTAAACAAATCTTCAATTGCATAAAGCAAAAAGCAATTGCTTAAGCATTCTATTTTGTTATGTCTTTCATAATATTCAGCGTTTCAGTGCATTACTTAAATCAAATTGGTGGATAATTAGCAGCGTTGCAGTTAATCACTTAAAGCAATAGCTTCAACTTTTAATGTTTTCCATAATCAGATATTCATTTTATTTATCAATTATAACAAAATGGTCCATACCTTAACGTATTGTTATTTAAATTTGTTCCAGCATTGTAAACATCAAGCCTAGAGAATTCTAGTTCTAGCACTAAACAAATCTTCAATTTCATAAAGCAACAACCAATTGCTTGCCATAAGCATTATATTTTGTTACGCTTTTCATAATTATCAGCTTTGCAGTGCATCACTCAAAGCAAATTGGTGGATAATTAGCAGCGTTGCAGTTAATCACTCAAAGCAAATTGTTGCATGCTAAACGATTGTGTTTTAAAGTAGTTTTAGTATTGTGAAACTCAAACATAGAGAATGGTATGTTATAGCTCTAAACCAATCTGCATTTAAACAACGCAATAGCTTAAACTTTTAATGTTTTCCATAATCAGATATTCGTTTAGTTGTCAATTATAATAAAATGGTCCATACCATAACGTTTTGTTATTTAAATTTTTCTAGCATTGTAAACCTCAAGACTAGAGAATTCTAGTTCTAGCTCTAAACAAATCTTCAATTGCATAAAGCAACAACCAATTGCTTACTATAAGCATTATATTTTGTTGTTTTTTATATTATCAGCGTTGCAGTGCATCACTCAAAGCAAATTGGCAAATAATTAGCAGCGTTGCAGTTAATCACTCAAAGCAAATTGGTGCATGCTAAACGATTGTGTTTTAAATTTGTTTTAGTATTGTGACACTCAAACCTAGAGAATGGTATGTTCTAGCTCTAAACAAATCTGCATTTAAATATTCATTTTATTTATCAATTATAACAAAATGGTCCATACCTTAACGTTTTGTTATTTAAATTTGTTCCAGCATTGTAAACCTCAAGACTAGAGAATTCTAGTTCTAGCTCTAAACAAATCTTCAATTTCATAAAGCAACAACCAATTGCTTACCATAAGCATTATATTTTGTTACGTTTTTCATAATTATCAGCGTTGCAGTGCATCACTCAAAGCAAATTGGTGGATAATTAGCAGCGTTGCAGTTAATCACTCAAAGCAAATTGGTACATGCTAAACGATTGTGTTTTAAATTTGTTTTAGTATTGTGAAACTCAAACTTAGAGAATGGTATGTTGTAGCTCTAAACCAATCTGCATTCAAATATTTATTTTATTTATCAATTAGAACAAAATGGACCATACCATAACGTTTTGTTATTTAAATTTGTTCCATCATTGTAAATATCAAGCCTAGAGAATACAAATGTTCTAGCTCTAAAAAATTGCATAAAGCAACAACCAATTGCTTACTATAAGGATTCTATTTTGTTATTTTCTTCATAATTATCAGGCTTGCAGTGCATCACTCAAAGCAAATTGGTGGAAAATTAGCAGCGTTGCAGTTAATTACTCAATGCAAATTGGTACATGCTAAACGATTGTGTTTTAAATTTGTTTTAGTATTGTGAAACTCAAAGTTAGAGAATGGTATGTTGTAGCTCTAAACCATTCTGCATTTAAACAACTTTTAATGTTTTCCATAATCAGATATTCATTTTATTTATCAATTATAATGAAATGGTCCATACATTAACGTTTTGTTATTTAAATTTGTTCCAGCATTGTAAACATCAAGCCTAGAGAATTCTAGTTCTGGCACTAAACAAATCTTCAATTTCATAAAGCAACAACCAATTGCTTGCCATAAGCATTATATTTTGTTACGCTTTTCATAATTATCAGCGTTGCAGTGCATCACTCAAAGCAAATTGGTGGATAATTAGCAGCGTTGCAGTTAATCACTCAAAGCAAATTGGTACATGCTAAACGATTGTGTTTTAAATTTGTTTTAGTATTGTGAAACTCAAACTTAGAGAATGTTATGTTGTAGCTCTAAACCAATCTGCATTTAAATATTTATTTTATTTATCAATTAGAACAAAATGGACCATACCATAACGTTTTGTTATTTAAATTTGTTCCATCATTGTAAATATCAAGCCTAGAGAATACAAATGTTCTAGCTCTAAAAAATTGCATAAAGCAACAACCAATTGCTTACTATAAGGATTCTATTTTGTTATTTTCTTCATAATTATCAGGCTTGCAGTGCATCACTCAAAGCAAATTGGTGGAAAATTAGCAGCGTTGCAGTTAATTACTCAATGCAAATTGGTACATGCTAAACGATTGTGTTTTAAATTTGTTTTAGTATTGTGAAACTCAAAGTTAGAGAATGGTATGTTGTAGCTCTAAACCATTCTGCATTTAAACAACTTTTAATGTTTTCCATAATCAGATATTCATTTTATTTATCAATTATAATGAAATGGTCCATACATTAACGTTTTGTTATTTAAATTTGTTCCAGCATTGTAAACATCAAGCCTAGAGAATTCTAGTTCTGGCACTAAACAAATCTTCAATTTCATAAAGCAACAACCAATTGCTTGCCATAAGCATTATATTTTGTTACGCTTTTCATAATTATCAGCTTTGCAGTGCATCACTCAAAGCAAATTGGTGGATAATTAGCAGCGTTGCAGTTAATCACTCAAAGCAAATTGGTACATGCTAAACGATTGTGTTTTAAATTTGTTTTAGTATTGTGAAACTCAAACTTAGAGAATGGTATGCTGTAGCTCTAAACCAATATGCATTTAAATATTTATTTTATTTATCAATTAGAACAAAATGGACCATACCATAACGTTTTGTTATTTAAATTTGTTCCATCGTTGTAAATATCAAGCCTAGAGAATACAAATATTCTAGCTCTAAAAAATTGCATAAAGCAACAACCAATTGCTTACTATAAGGATTCTATTTTGTTATGTTCTTCATAATCAGGCTTTTGGTAGATAATTAGCATCGTTGCAGTTAATCACTCAAAGCAAATTGTTGCATGCTAAACGATTGTGTTTTAAAGTAGTTTTAGTATTGTGAAACTCAAACTTAGAGAATGGTATGTTATAGCTCTAAACCAATCTGCATTTAAACAACGGATTAGCTTAAACTTTTAATGTTTTCCATAATCAGATATTCGTTTTAGTTATCAATTATAATAAAATGGACCATACCATAACGTTTTGTTATTTAAATTTGTTCCATCGTTGTAAATATCAAGCCTAGAGAATACAAATATTCTAGCTCTAAAAAATTGCATAAAGCAACAACCAATTGCTTACTATAAGGATTCTATTTTGTTATGTTCTTCATAATCAGGCTTGCAGTTCATCACTCAAAGCAAATTGGTAGATAATTAGCATCGTTGCAGTTAATCACTCAAAGCAAATTGTTGTATGCTAAACGATTGTGTTTTAAATTTGTTTTAGTATTGTGAAACTCAAACTTAGAGAATGGTATGTTGAAGCTCTAAACCAATCTGCATTTAAATATTTATTTTATTTATCAATTAGAACAAAATGGACCATACCATAACGTTTTGTTATTTAAATTTGTTCCATCGTTGTAAATATCAAGCCTAGAGAATACAAATATTCTAGCTCTAAAAAATTGCATAAAGCAACAACCAATTGCTTACTATAAGGATTCTATTTTGTTATTTTCTTCATAATTATCAGGCTTGCAGTGCATCACTCAAAGCAAATTGGTGGAAAATTAGCAGCGTTGCAGTTAATTACTCAATGCAAATTGGTACATGCTAAACGATTGTGTTTTAAATTTGTTTTAGTATTGTGAAACTCAAAGTTAGAGAATGGTATGTTGTAGCTCTAAACCATTCTGCATTTAAACAACTTTTAATGTTTCCATAATCAGATATTCATTTTATTTATCAATTATAATAAAATGGTCCATACATTAACGTTTTGTTATTTAAATTTGTTCCAGCATTGTAAACATCAAGCCTAGAGAATTCTAGTTCTGGCACTAAACAAATCTTCAATTTCATAAAGCAACAACCAATTGCTTGCCATAAGCATTATATTTTGTTACGCTTTTCATAATTATCAGCTTTGCAGTGCATCACTCAAAGCAAATTGGTGGATAATTAGCAGCGTTGCAGTTAATCACTCAAAGCAAATTGGTACATGCTAAACGATTGTGTTTTAAATTTGTTTTAGTATTGTGAAACTCAAACTTAGAGAATGGTATGTTGTAGCTCTAAACCATTCTGCATTTAAACAACTTTTAATGTTTTCCATAATCAGATATTCGTTTTAGTTATCAATTATAATAAAATGGTCCATACCTTAACGTTTTGTTATTTAAATTTGTTCCATCATTGTAAATATCAAGCCTAGAGAATACAAATATTCTAGCTCTAAAAAATTGCATAAAGCAACAACCAATTGCTTACTGTAAGGATTCTATTTTGTTATGTTCTTCATAATCAGGCTTGCAGTTCATCACTCAAAGCAAATTGGTAGATAATTAGCATCGTTGCAGTTAATCACTCAAAGCAAATTGTTGTATGCTAAACGATTGTGTTTTAAATTTGTTTTAGTATTGTGAAACTCAAACTTAGAGAATGGTATGTTGAAGCTCTAAGCCAATCTGCATTTAAATATTTATTTTATTTATCAATTAGAACAAAATGGACCATACCATAACGTTTTGTTATTTAAATTTGTTCCATCGTTGTAAATATCAAGCCTAGAGAATACAAATATTCTAGCTCTAAAAAATTGCATAAAGCAACAACCAATTGCTTACTATAAGGATTCTATTTTGTTATGTTCTTCATAATCAGGCTTGCAGTTCATCACTCAAAGCAAATTGGTAGATAATTAGCATCGTTGCAGTTAAACACTCAAAGCAAATTGTTGCATGCTAAACGATTGTGTTTTAAAGTAGTTTTAGTATTGTGAAACTCAAACTTAGAGAATGGTATGTTATAGCTCTAAACCAATCTGCATTTAAACAACGGATTAGCTTAAACTTTTAATGTTTTCCATAATCAGATATTCGTTTTAGTTATCAATTATAATAAAATGGTCCATACCTTAACGTTTTGTTATTTAAATTTGTTCCATCATTGTAAATATCAAGCCTAGAGAATACAAATATTCTAGCTCTAAAAAATTGCATAAAGCAACAACCAATTGCTTACTATAAGGATTCTATTTTGTTATGTTCTTCATAATCAGGCTTGCAGTTCATCACTCAAAGCAAATTGGTAGATAATTAGCATCGTTGCAGTTAATCACTCAAAGCAAATTGTTGTATGCTAAACGATTGTGTTTTAAATTTGTTTTAGTATTGTGAAACTCAAACTTAGAGAATGGTATGTTGTAGCTCGAAACCAATCTTCATTTAAATATTTATTTTATTTATCAATTATAACAAAATGGTCCATACCATAACGTTTTGTTATTTAAATTTATTCTAGCATTGTAAACCTCAAGACTAGAGAATTCTAGTTCTAGCTCTAAACAAATCTTCAATTGCATAAAGCAACAACAAATTGCTTACTATAAGCATTATATTTTGTTATGTTTTTTATATTTATCAGCGTTGCAGTACATCACTCAAAGCAAATTGGTAGATAATTAGCAGCGGTGCAGTTAATCACTCAAAGCAAATTGGTGCATGCTAAACGATTGTGTTTTAAATTTGATTTAGTATTGTGACACTCAAACTTAGAGAATGGTATGTTCTAGCTCTAAACAAATCTGCATTTAAATATTTATTTTATTTATCAATTATAACAAAATGGTCCATACCATAACGTTTTGTTATTTAAATTTATTCTAGCATTGTAAACCTCAAGACTAGAGAATACAAATGTTCTAGCTATAAAAAATTGCATAAAGCAACAACCAATTGCTTACTATAAGCATTATATTTTGTTATGTTTTTTATATTTATCAGCGTTGCAGTACATCACTCAAAGAAAATTGGTAGATAATTAGCATCGTTGCAGTTAATCACTCAAAGCAAATTGTTGTATGCTAAACGATTGTGTTTTAAATTTGTTTTAGTATTGTGAAACTCACACCTAGAGAATGGTATGTTCCAGCTCTAAACAAATCTGCATTTAAATATTCATTTTATTTATGAATTATAATAAAACGGTCCATACATTAACGTTTTGTTATTTAAATTTGTTCCAGCATTGTAAACATCAAGCCTAGAGAATTCTAGTTCTGGCACTAAACAAATCTTCAATTTCATAAAGCAACAACCAATTGCTTGCCATAAGCATTATATTTTGTTACGCTTTTCATAATTATCAGCTTTGCAGTGCATCACTCAAAGCAAATTGGTGGATAATTAGCAGCGTTGCAGTTAATCACTCAAAGCAAATTGGTACATGCTAAACGATTGTGTTTTAAATTTGTTTTAGTATTGTGAAACTCAAACTTAGAGAATGGTATGTTGTAGCTCTAAACCAATCTGCATTTAAATATTTATTTTATTTATCAATTAGAACAAAATGGACCATACCATAACGTTTTGTTATTTAAATTTGTTCCATCGTTGTAAATATCAAGCCTAGAGAATACAAATATTCTAGCTCTAAAAAATTGCATAAAGCAACAACCAATTGCTTACTATAAGGATTCTATTTTGTTATGTTCTTCATAATCAGGCTTGCAGTTCATCACTCAAAGCAAATTGGTAGATAATTAGCATCGTTGCAGTTAATCACTCAAAGCAAATTGTTGCATGCTAAACGATTGTGTTTTAAAGTAGTTTTAGTATTGTGAAACTCAAACTTAGAGAATGGTATGTTATAGCTCTAAACCAATCTGCATTTAAACAACGGATTAGCTTAAACTTTTAATGTTTTCCATAATCAGATATTCGTTTTAGTTATCAATTATAATAAAATGGTCCATACCTTAACGTTTTGTTATTTAAATTTGTTCCATCATTGTAAATATCAAGCCTAGAGAATACAAATATTCTAGCTCTAAAAAATTGCATAAAGCAACAACCAATTGCTTACTATAAGGATTCTATTTTGTTATGTTCTTCATAATCAGGCTTGCAGTTCATCACTCAAAGCAAATTGGTAGATAATTAGCATCGTTGCAGTTAATCACTCAAAGCAAATTGTTGTATGCTAAACGATTGTGTTTTAAATTTGTTTTAGTATTGTGAAACTCAAACTTAGAGAATGGTATGTTGTAGCTCGAAACCAATCTTCATTTAAATATTTATTTTATTTATCAATTATAACAAAATGGTCCATACCATAACGTTTTGTTATTTAAATTTATTCTAGCATTGTAAACCTCAAGACTAGAGAATTCTAGTTCTAGCTCTAAACAAATCTTCAATTGCATAAAGCAACAACCAATTGCTTACTATAAGCATTATATTTTGTTATGTTTTTTATATTTATCAGCGTTGCAGTACATCACTCAAAGCAAATTGGTAGATAATTAGCAGCGGTGCAGTTAATCACTCAAAGCAAATTGGTGCATGCTAAACGATTGTGTTTTAAATTTGATTTAGTATTGTGACACTCAAACTTAGAGAATGGTATGTTCTAGCTCTAAACAAATCTGCATTTAAATATTTATTTTATTTATCAATTATAACAAAATGGTCCATACCATAACGTTTTGTTATTTAAATTTATTCTAGCATTGTAAACCTCAAGACTAGAGAATACAAATGTTCTAGCTATAAAAAATTGCATAAAGCAACAACCAATTGCTTACTATAAGCATTATATTTTGTTATGTTTTTTATATTTATCAGCGTTGCAGTACATCACTCAAAGAAAATTGGTAGATAATTAGCATCGTTGCAGTTAATCACTCAAAGCAAATTGTTGTATGCTAAACGATTGTGTTTTAAATTTGTTTTAGTATTGTGAAACTCAAACTTAGAGAATGGTATGTTCTAGCTCTAAACAAATCTGCATTTAAATATTCATTTTATTTATCAATTATAATAAAACGGTCCATACATTAACGTTTTGTTATTTAAATTTGTTCCAGCATTGTAAACATCAAGCCTAGAGAATTCTAGTTCTGGCACTAAACAAATCTTCAATTTCATAAAGCAACAACCAATTGCTTGCCATAAGCATTATATTTTGTTACGCTTTTCATAATTATCAGCTTTGCAGTGCATCACTCAAAGCAAATTGGTGGATAATTAGCAGGGTTGCAGTTAATCACTCAAAGCAAATTGGTACATGCTAAACGATTGTGTTTTAAATTTGTTTTAGTATTGTGAAACTCAAACTTAGAGAATGGTATGTTGTAGCTCTAAACCAATCTGCATTTAAATATTTATTTTATTTATCAATTAGAACAAAATGGACCATACCATAACGTTTTGTTATTTAAATTTGTTCCATCATTGTAAATATCAAGCCTAGAGAATACAAATGTTCTAGCTCTAAAAAATTGCATAAAGCAACAACCAATTGCTTACTATAAGCATTATATTTTGTTGTTTTTTATATTTATCAGCGTTGCAGTACATCACTCAAAGCAAATTGGTAGATAATTAGCAGCGGTGCAGTTAATCACTCAAAGCAAATTGGTGCATGCTAAACGATTGTGTTTTAAATTTGATTTAGTATTGTGACACTCAAACTTAGAGAATGGTATGTTCTAGCTCTAAACAAATCTGCATTTAAATATTCATTTTATTTATCAATTATAACAAAATGGTCCATACCATAACGTTTTGTTATTTAAATTTATTCCAGCATTATAAACCTCAAGACTAGAGAATACAAATGTTCTAGCTATAAAAAATTGCATAAAGCAACAACCAATTGCTTACTATAAGCATTATATTTTGTTATGTTTTTTATATTTATCAGCGTTGCAGTACATCACTCAAAGCAAATTGGTAGATAATTAGCATCGTTGCAGTTAATCACTCAAAGCAAATTGTTGTATGCTAAACGATTGTGTTTTAAATTTGTTTTAGTATTGTGAAACTCAAACTTAGAGAATGGTATGTTCTAGCTCTAAACAAATCTGCATTTAAATATTCATTTTATTTATCAATTATAATAAAACGGTCCATACATTAACGTTTTATTATTTAAATTTGTTCCAGCATTGTAAACATCAAGCCTAGAGAATTCTAGTTCTGGTACTAAACAAATCTTCAATTTCATAAAGCAACAACCAATTGCTTGCCATAAGCATTATATTTTGTTACGCTTTTCATAATTATCAGCTTTGCAGTGCATCACTCAAAGCAAATTGGTGGATAATTAGCAGGGTTGCAGTTAATCACTCAAAGCAAATTGGTACATGCTAAACGATTGTGTTTTAAATTTGTTTTAGTATTGTGAAACTCAAACTTAGAGAATGGTATGTTGTAGCTCTAAACCAATCTGCATTTAAATATTTATTTTATTTATCAATTATAACAAAATGGTCCATACCTTAACGTTTTGTTATTTAAATTTGTTCCAGCATTGTAAATATCAAGCCTAGAGAATACAAATGTTCTAGCTATAAAAAATTGCATAAAGCAACAACCAATTGCTTACTATAAGCATTATATTTTGTTATGTTTTTCATAATAATCAGCGTTGCAGTGCATCACTCAAAGCAAATTCATTTTAGTTATTAATTATAACAAAATGGTCCAACCATAACGTTATGTTATTTAAATTTGTTCCAGCATTGTAAACACCAAGCCTAGAAAATTCTAGTTCTAGCTCTAAACAAATCTTCAATTGCATAAAACAACAACCAATTTCTTACTATAAGTATTATATTTTGTTAAGTTTTTCATAAATATCAGCGTTGCAGTTAATCAGTTAAACCAAATTGGTGCACGCTAAACGATTGTGTTTTAAATTTGTTTTAGTATTGTGACACTCAAACCTAGAGAATGGTATATTCTAGCTCTACACAAATCTGCATTTAAATATTCATTTTATTTATCAATTATAAAGAAATGGTCCATACCTTAACGTATTAAAGCAAATTGGTGGATAATTAGCAGCGTTGCAGTTAATCACTCAAAGCAAATTGGTACATGCTAAACGATTGTGTTTTAAATTTGTTTTCGTATTATGAAACTCAAACTTAGAGAATGATATGTTGTAGCTTTAAACCAATCTGCATTTAAACAACGCAAAGCTTCAACTTTTAATGTTTTCCATAAACAGATATTTATTTTATTTATCAATTATAACAAAATGGTCCATACCTTAACGTATTGTTATTTAAATTTGTTCCAGCATTGTAAACATCAAGCCTAGAGAATTCTAGTTCTAGCTCTAAACAAATCTTAAATTGCATAAAGCAACAACCAATTGCTTATTATAAACATTCTATTTTGTTATGTTTTTATAATATTCACCGTTTCAGTGCATCACTCAAGGCAAATTGGTGGATAATTAGCAGCGTTGCAGTTAATCACTCAAAGCTAATTGGTACATGCTAAACGATTGTGTTTTAAATTTGTTTTCGTATTATGAAACTCAAACTTAGAGAATGGTTTGTTGTAGCTCTAAACAAATCTGCATTTAAATATTAATTTTATTTATCAATTATAACAAAATAGTCCATACCTTAACGTTTTGTTATTTAATATGGTTCCAGCATTTTAAACATCAAGCCTATAGAATTCTAGTTCTAGCTCTAAACAAATCTTCAATAGAATAGAGCAAAAAGCATTCTAGTTCTAGAACTAAACAAATCTTCAGTAGCATAAAGCAAAAAGCAATTGCTTATTATAAGCATTCTATTTTGTTATGTTTTTCATATTATTCAGCGTTTCAGTGCATTATTTAAAGCAAATTGGTGGATAATCAGCAGCGTTGCAGTTAATCACTTAAAGCAAATTGGTGCATGCTAAACGATTGTGTTTTAAATTTGTTTTAGTATTTTGACACTCAAACCTAGAAAATGGTATGTTTAAATGCATTTAAATATTCATTTTATTTATCAATTATAACGAAATGGTCCCTACCTTAACGTATTGTTATTTAAATTTGTTCCAGCATTGTAACATTGTAAACATCAAGCCTAGAGAATTCTAGTTCTAGCACTAAACAAATCTTCAGTAGCATAAAGCAAAAAGCAATTGCTTATTAGAAGCATTCTATTTTGTTATGTTTTTCATAATATTCACCGTTTCAGTGCATCACTCAAGGCAAATTGGTGGATAATTAGCAGCGTTGCAGTTAATCACTTAAAGCAAATTGGTGCATGCTAAACGATTGTGTTTTAAATTTGTTTTAGTATTTTGACACTCAAACCTAGAAAATGGTATGTTTAAATGCATTTAAATATTCATTTTATTTATCAATTATAACGAAATGGTCCCTACCTTAACGTATTGTTATTTAAATTTGTTCCAGCATTGTAACATTGTAAACATCAAGCCTAGAGAATTCTAGTTCTAGCACTAAACAAATCTTCAGTAGCATAAAGCAAAAAGCAATTGCTTATTAGAAGCATTCTATTTTGTTATGTTTTTCATAATATTCACCGTTTCAGTGCATCACTCAAGGCAAATTGGTGGATAATTAGCAGCGTTGCAGTTAATCACTCAAAGCAAATTGGTACATGCTAAACGATTGTGTTTTAAATTTGTTTTCGTATTATGAAACTCAAACTTAGAGAATGATATGTTGTAGCTTTAAACCAATCTGCATTTAAACAACGCAAAGCTTCAACTTTTAATGTTTTCCATAATCAGATATTTATTTTATTTATCAATTATAACAAAATGGTCCATACCTTAACGTATTGTTATTTAAATTTGTTCCAGCATTGTAAACATCAAGCCTAGAGAATTCTAGTTCTAGCTCTAAACAAATCTTAAATTGCATAAAGCAACAACCAATTGCTTATTATAAACATTCTATTTTGTTATGTTTTTTATAATATTCAACGTTTCAGTGCATCACTCAAGGCAAATTGGTGGATAATTAGCATAGTTGCAGTTAATCACTCAAAGCAAATTGGTGCATGCTAAATTGTGTTTTAAATTTGATTTAGTATTGTGACACTCACACCTAGAGAATGGTATGTTGTAGCTCTAAACCAATCTGCATTTAAACAACGCAATAGCTTAAACTTTTAATGTTTTCCATAATCAGATATTCATTTTATTTATCAATTATAACAAAATGGTCCATACCTTAACGTTTTGTTAATTAAATTTGTTCCAGCATTGTAAACATCAAGCCTAGAGAATTCTAGTTCTAGCTCTAAACAAATCTTCAATTGCATAAAGCAAAAAGCAATTGCTTAAGCATTCTATTTTGTTATGTCTTTCATAATATTCAGCGTTTCAGTGCATTACTTAAATCAAATTGGTGGATAATTAGCATCGTTGCAGTTAATCACTCAAAGCAAATTGGTGCATGCTAAACGATTGTGTTTTAAATTTGTTTTAGTATTGTGACACTCAAACCTAGAGAATGGTATGTTCTAGCTCTAAACAAATCTGCATTTAAATATTCATTTTATTTATCAATTATAACAAAATAGTCCATACCTTAACGTATTGTTATTTAAATTTGTTCCAGCATTGTAAACATCAAGCCTAGAGAATTCTAGTTCTAGCACTAAACAAATCTTCAGTAGCATAAAGCAAAAAGCAATTGCTTATTATAAGCATTCTATTTTGTTATGTTTTTCATAATATTCAGCGTTTCAGTGCATTACTTAAAGCAAATTGGTGGATAATTAGCATCGTTGCAGTTAATCACTCAAAGCAAATTGGTGCATGCTAAACGATTGTGTTTTAAATTTGATTTAGTATTGTGACACTCACACCTAGAGAATGGTATGTTGTAGCTCTAAACCAATCTGCATTTAAACAACGCAATAGCTTAAACTTTTAATGTTTTCCATAATCAGATATTCATTTTATTTATCAATTATAACAAAATGGTCCATACCTTAACGTTTTGTTATTTAAATTTGTTCCAGCATTGTAAACATCAAGCCTAGAGAATTCTAGTTCTAGCACTAAACAAATCTTCAGTAGCATAAAGCAAAAAGCAATTGCTTATTATAAGCATTCTATTTTGTTATGTTTTTCATAATATTCAGCGTTTCAGTGCATTACTTAAAGCAAATTGGTGGATAATTAGCAGCGTTGCAGTTAATCACTTAAAGCAATAGCTTCAACTTTTAATGTTTTTCATAATCAGATATTCATTTTATTTATCCTCCTATAGACCGATTAGTCTGCTGGCAATCCTCTCCAAAATACTCGAAAGAATATTTCTGCGCAGAGTGTTGCCAGTACTGGACGAGGCTGGACTGATCCCTGATCACCAGTTTGGATTCAGGCGATCCCACGGAACACCCGAGCAATGCCACCGGCTTGTAGCACGCATCCTAGATGCATTCGAGAACAAAAGCTACTGTTCGGCCGTCTTCCTGGATGTCAAGCATGCGTTCGACAGAGTGTGGCATCCTGGACTCCTCTACAAACTCAAGTCCCACCTTCCCAGTTCACACTATGCCCTACTCAAATCGTATACTGAAGGAAGAGAGTTCCAAGTGCGATGCGGCTCCTCAACCAGCACGCCCAGGCCCATACGAGCCGGAGTACCTCAAGGAAGCGTCCTTGGTCCCATCCTCTACACCCTATTTACAGCAGACCTCCCTATTATACCCTCCCGATACCTCACAGCAGCCACCTACGCAGATGACACGGCGTTCCTTGCCACTTCATCAAACCCTCAACGAGCATCAGCCATCATCCAGAGGCAACTGGATGCATTGGATCCTTGGCTGAAACGCTGGAACATCGTGGTCAACGCTGAAAAATCCTCACACACAACCTTCTCTCTGCGCAGAGGAGAATGCCCCCCGGTCACACTCGACGGCGACACCATCCCTACCACCAGCACAGCCAATTACTTAGGGCTAACCCTGGACAGAAGGCTGACTTGGGGCCCTCACATCAACAGGAAGCGTATCCAGGCCAACATACGCCTTAAGCAACTCCACTGGCTCATCGGAAAAAAATCCAAACTGCGACAAAAACTAAAGATTCTCGTCTACAAGACTATTCTCAAGCCAATCTGGACGTACGGAATACAGCTATGGGGCACTGCAAGCGATTCGCATAGAAGAAAGATCCAGCGATTCCAAAACAGATGCTTGAGAATAGTCTCCAACGCCCATCCCTACCACGAAAATTCCGCCATCCACGAGGAGCTCTGGATTCCATGGGTAGAGGACGAGATCTTTAGACACAGTGTGAGATATGCTAGCAGACTGGAGAACCACCCCAACCACCTGGCCATCAACCTTTTGGACAATAGCCAATCCCTAAGACGCCTGCAGAGAACGCACCCGCTTGACCTTACTCAACACTTATAAGTTTACTTAACCCCTACACAAGTACATTCCAAGTACTCCCCTTACGTTAATGTTCTCCCCCATAGAATTTAATTATTGTCCACTAGGACAGATTTTAAATAATAAATAAAAAGATATAAAAAAAAAATTTTATTTATCAATTAACAAAATGGTCCATACCTTAACGTATTGTTAAACAATACCATTACAAGTTTAGTGTTATTTGTAGACACAATGGCATAAGTTTTAATTAGCATTAACGATGACGTGGCCAAGAATGGAACTGACTTAATATCAAATGGACCACGTCATTAATTCATGAATACCGTCTCTGGGACGTAGATTTTCTACGAATTGGAATTTTATATTAAATACGATATTGTCAATATTTTTATGAAGTAAATTTTGTGCTCACCTTAGCATCATTAGACACTATTTAGCAATTATTTTAAATTTCATGTTGCTAGTTAATTACCGCTAATTAATATGAAATATTTCTTGATTTTGATTGTCGATTATCAAAACAACATAAGAACTTATTTTAAAAATATAACGAATTATTTAGATACGAACCTCTTATTCTTTGGTCCTTGATTTACGACATCCTTTGTTCTAATTTTACATCCGCGCAGCTCCTGAACACTACATCGCAGGTCATCTAGCTTATTGGCTCCCAGAGGGTACGTGAAATTAAAACAAAACCATTACAAGTTTAGTGTTATTTGTAAACACAATGGGCATAAGTTTTAATTAGCATTAACGATGACGTGGCCAATAGAACTGACTTAATATCAAATGGACCACGTCATCAATATATGAATATCATCTGTGGTACGTAGATTGCCTACGAATTGGAATTTTATATTAAATACGATATTGTCAATATTTTTATGAAGTAAATTTTGTGCTCACCTTAGCATCATTAGACACTATTAGCAATTATTTTAAATTTCATGTTGCTAGTTAATTACCGCTAATTAATATGAAATATTTTTTGATTTTGATTGTCGATTATCAAAAACATAAGAACTTATTTTAAAAATAACGAATTATTTAGATACGAACCTCTTATTCTTTGGTCCTTGATTTACGACATCCTTTGTTCTAATTTTACATCCGCGCAGCTCCTGAAACTACATCGCAGGTCACCTAGCTTATTGGCTCCCAGAGGATACATGAAATTAAAACAAAACCATTACAAGTTTAGTTTTATAAGTAAACAGCATACGTTTTAATCAGCATTAACGATGGCGTGGCCAAGACTAGAACTGACTTAATTTCAAAAAACATTATACATAAATTATCAAATAATATAAATTATAAATATACTATAAAGATTAAGTTTACTTAAAAATATTCGGTAAATATATGTTAAAAATATTAAGTTGACAAACACTAGAAATATATACTAGAAACAAAAACTAGATTTGCACTGTGCCGTGTAGCTTACGTGCCACTAATGAGAATCGAGGCGAAGGGCGCAAAACTTTTATTTGCAAAATTTTCCATTTGCTTAGTTTAATTTAAATTACTAATATTTAAAAAATATTCTAAAAATATTCGGTATATATATGTTCAAAATACTAAGGTGACAATCACTAGAAATATATACCATAAACAAAAACTATATTTGCACTGTGCCGTGTAGCTTACGTGCCACTAATGAGAATCGAGGAGGAGGGCGCAAAAAAAATATTCTAAAAATATTTGGTAAATATATGTTAAAAATATTATGTTGACAAAGACTAGAAATATATAAAGAAACAAAAACTATATTTGCACTGTGCCGTGTAGCTTACGCGCCACTAATGAGAATCGAGGAGGAGGGCGCAAAATTTTTACTTGCAAAATTTTCCATTTGCTTAGTTTAATTTCTAATTTAATTACTTATTCTCTCTTTGTGTGTGTGTGCCATCTCCAGTTTGCAGCCTTTGGGATAGTCTTTTATCTCCCTGAAGTGTGTGGAGTCTGCTGTTTGCATGTGTGTGAGTGTAGCTTGTCATTTATTTATTTTATGCCACATCGAGTCCGCGAGTTCGATATTGTCAATATTTTTATGAAGTAAATTTTGTGTACACCTTAGCATATTTAGTCATGTATATCTATGAGCAATTGTTTTAAATTTCATGTCTTTTGTTCTAATTTTACATCCGCAGCTCCTGAAACTACATCGCAGGTCATCTAGCTTATTGGCTCCCAGAGGGTACATGAAATTAAAACAAAACCATTACAAGTTTAGTGTTATTTGTAAACACAATGGCCATAAGTTTTAATTGGTATTAACGATGACGTGGCCAAGAATGGAACTGACTTAATATCAAATGGACCACGTCATCAATTCATGAATACCGTCTCTGGACGTAGATTTCCTACGAATTGGAATTTTATATTAAATTCGATATTGTCAATATTTTTATAAATTAAATTTGTGTTCACCTTAGCATATTTAGTCATGTATATCTATTAGCAAATGTTTAAATTTCATGTTGCTAGTTAATTACCGCTAATTAATATTATATATTTTTTGATTTTGATTGTCGATTATCAAAACAACATTGGAACTAATTTTAAAAATATAACGAATTATTTAGATACGAACCTCTTAATCTTTGGTCCTTGATTTACGACATCCATTGTTCTAATTTTACTTCCACGCAGCTCCTGAAACTTTATCGCAGGTCATCTAGCTTATTGGCTCACAGAGGGTACATGAAATTAAAACAAAACCATTACAATTTAGTGTTATTTGTAAACACAATGGGCATAAGTTTTAATTAGCATTAACGATGACGTGGCCAAGAATGGAACTGACTTAATATCAAACATCAATTATGAATACCATCTCTGGTACGTAGATTTCATATGAATTGGAATTTTATTTAAAAAATTCGATATTGTCAATATTTTTATGAAGTAAATTTTGTGTTCACTCAGCATCGTTAGTCATGTATATCTATTAGCAAGTGTTTTAAATTTCATGTTGCTAGTTAATTACCGCTAATAAATATTAAATATTTTTTTATTTTGATCGTCGATTATCAAAAACAACATAAGAACTTATTTAAAAAATATATCGAATTATTTAGATACAAACCTCTATTGTCCTTGATTTATGACATCCTATTCGCTGATTGTACATTCGCATAGCTCCTAAAAATTACATCGTAGGTTATCTAGATATTGGCTTTCAGAGGGAACTTATAATTGAAACTAAACCATTATAACTTTACAATAGCATATTTTGTTATGTATATCTATTAGCAATTGTTATAAATTTCATGTAAACCGCTGATTAATATTAAATTTTTTGATTTTTTGTGTTTTATCAAAACAACATAAGTACATACTTATTTTAAAAAATATAACGAATTATTTAGATACAAACCTCTTATTCCTTGGTCCTTGATTAACGACATCATTTGTGCTAATTTTACATCCAAGCAGCTCCTGAAACTACATCGCAGGTCATCTAGCTTATTGGCTCACAGAGGGTACATGAAATTAAAACAAAACCATTACAAGTTTAGTGTTATTTGTAAACACAATGGGCATAAGTTTTAATTAGCATTAACGATGACGTGGCCAAGAATGGAACTGACTTAATATCAAACATCAATTATGAATACCATCTCTGGTACGTAGATTTCATATGAATTGGAATTTTATTTAAAAAATTCGATATTGTCAATATTTTTATGAAGTAAATTTTGTGTTCACCTTAGCGTCTTTAGTCATGTATATCTATTAGCAAGTGTTTTAAATTTCATGTTGCTAGTTAATTACCGCTAATTAATATGAAATATTTTTTGATTTTGGTTTTCGATTATCAAAACAATATAAGAACTATTTTAAAAAATAACGAACTATTTAGATACGAACCTCTTATTCCTTGGTCCTTGATTTACGACATCCTTTGTTCTAATTTTACATCCGCGCAGCTCCTGAAACTACATCGCAGGTCATCTAGCTTATTGGCTCCCAAGGGTACATGTAATTAAAACAAAACCATTACAAGTTTAGTGTTATTTGTAAACACAATGGCATAAGTTTTAATTAGCATTAACGATGACGTGGCCAAGAATGGAATGACTTAATATCAAACATCAATTATAAATACCATCTCTGGTACGTAGATTTCCTATAATTGGAATTTTATTTTAAAAAATCGATATTGTTAATATTTTTATGAAGTAAAGTTTGTGTTCACCTCAGCATCGTTAGTCATGTATTAGCAAGTGTTTTAAATTTCATGTTGCTAGTTAATTATCGCTATTAATATAAATATTTTTTGATTTTGATCGTCGATTATCAAACAAACATAAGTGTGGTGATGGGGGTGCTGGTCCTGGAAAATTCCTAGTTTGCTGAAAAAAGACCACTCGAAAAAACACTCGAAGACTTGTAGAATTAGCGCGGGCGCGACCGGGCGTATGTTTATTGATCGTGGTTGTTTACACTAAAGCTTATTCTAATGCGTTGGGTTCTCCCAAGCGCAGCGGAGACTCCTCGGAGACTCTGTGGTGAAGGGCGGGAGAGCGTAAGAGGGAGTGGAGAACGTAAGAAGGAGCGGAGAGCGGGTGACAGTCCAAACCCCGTAACTCGAACATTCCGCCCCCCTTGCAATCACTGGGGTTGCAACATAGCCATCCTACGGCAAGCTGCAGGACCCGGACTCGATCCACCCAAACACGGTCTTTTGAGCGACCGGCATTCCTCGTCAAAGGTCAGGAATCCGGATTGGATAACCTTAGGATAAATGTCTGCTCCTAAGACCATGGATACGGTAGCAGGCCGATGGAACCCGTCATCCGCCAGCATGATGTCCCTGTACTTGGACACTACGGTGTCGCTCAATGCCCGGACAGGTGTACGGATCCGCACCCTGGGCTCGATCTTGAGCACGACCTCGAGCTTCGTGTTCGCGTCGATCCTGGAGCGAATCGTCGTCGTGCTGACCTTCTCGTCGCCAACATTGGTCATCGAAAGCTTAAAGGCTGACGCCAACGAAGCGTCGATGCAGCTCATGGGGCTGCACGGATCGATAAGTGCTGCGGTCTCGAAGGTCTTCGTCCCGGTCTCCAACTTGACCAGCGCTGTGGAAGGATGTTCACGCTGTGGCGTTGCAGCAGCGACGAGAGCGATGGGCCTGGCGTCGTCGATTCCGGTCGTCGTGGCGGTGAACTCCTACGCTGAGTTGGCGGATTGTGCCGGCGGAACGTTGGGACGAGGCCGAAGCTGCTTGCCGGGTTGGCACCGGTTGGCGACGCGAGCGCGCTCGCGACCGCGACAACGAGCTAACCTGCTCGTGCATGTGGAGCAGCGTGTGGTGGGATCGGTCGCACTTCTTGCAACGATCACCGCTTCGGCAGTCTCCCGTGGAATGCTCGTGAGCGAAGCAATTGGCGCAGTATTGGTTAATGAGGACTGCTCGCAAACGCTTTCAGCGCTGAGCTTTAGGACCTCGCGCACTTCCGAAGAGGATGGACCGCGGCAGACTCGGCATCGGTAGGATTGAATACCTCGGGTACGTCTGCTCTCCACGGCACGAGCACTGCGTGCGTTTTGTTGACGAGGAGCCATGCTGCGCGTAGTCGAATGTCCAAAGGAGATCGAAAACGAAATGAAAAATAACGGATGATTAGTGATAGTGAACTACAACTAAGGACGAGAGGGGCGCCTATTATTGTGGAGATTCGGAAGACTCCGTCGGCAAAAGCACCACTTTTGCCACTGGACGTTTAATAACTCCACGTGCAGTACGGATGTTTACTACACGGACGTTGCCGTCAGCTCCTGGGAAAACAGACTTAATTCTGCCGAGCCGCCACTCATTAGAGGGCAAGTTGTCGTCCTTGATGACGACCATGTCATCGATGCGTAGATTTTTGTACGGGGCCTGCCATTTAGAACGCTTGTGGAGTTCTTTGAGGTACTCTTCTTTCCATCGCACACGGAACTGCTGATGGAGAGCCTTCAAATGCTGCCACCGATTAAGAAGGGATTTCGTTCCCCCTTTACTTCGGGTTCCACCGTGGACATAAGGGGTCCCCCGACAAGGAAATGCCCTAGCGTCAGAGCCAGCAAGTCTGTCGGATCTTCAGACATAGGAGAGAGCGGACTGGAGTTAAGGCACGCTTCTATTTTTGCCAAGAGCGTGGAGAGCTCTTCGAACGTGTATTTTCGTGTGGCCGTGCATTTGTAAAATAGCGTCTTGAAGCTTTTTACGCCTGCTTCCCAAAGGCCTCCCAAATGGGGTGCTCCCGGAGGAATAAATTGCCATTGCATCTCTTGATGAATATAGGCATTCGTCACCGACTCTTTTACGGCTTGAAGGAAATCGCAGGAAAGCAGGGTGGCAGCGCCAACAAAGGTTTTGCCATTGTCTGACTGGACTTGACGTGGACACCCTCTTCTGGATACAAAACGAGAGAAAGCGGCAAGAAACTTCTCGGTCGTTAAGTCAGATGTAGGCTCTAAGTGGATGGCCTTGGTGGAGAAACAAACAAAAACTAACACATACCCCTTTGTAATAAGACATGCTCTTCCCGTATAGTTCTTTATATCGAACGGACCGGCGTAATCCATGCCAGTATACGTGAATGGTCGGGAGAACGATGCTCTTTCTTTGGGCAGGACACCCATCAGTTGGCTTTGCAACCGCTTTTTGTGGATCACACATACTTTGCACGAATTTACCACTGCTTCATCAGGTTCTTGATTCTCGGAATCCAGTATTTCGACCGGATGAGGCGCACCATTAACTGGTTACCACCATGGAGAGTTATGCGATGCGTGAAATTCGCAAGGAGGCGAGAAAGCAGGCAGTTGTACGGAAGAATCACTGGATGGCGTTCATTGTATTGAAGGCTTTCGGAAGCCGCCACACGGCCGCATGCCCTGATCAGTCCTTGCGGATCTAGAAACGGGTTCATGCTTAGGATGGCACTTGAACTTGGCACTGGACGCTTTTCACTTAGGCAGTGATATTCCACAGGGAATTCTCTGCGCTGAGTGTTCGAAATTAGGAACCGCTCGGCGGCGGCGATTTCAGTGGCCAGTAGATGCACATCAGATGGAGATGTCTGCTTCCTGCACCGCTGAATGAAGCGATAAACATAAGCAAGGGCTCGTAAAGCTTTCTCTAGCTTGGAGAAACGTGCCAACAACTCTTCAGAAGGAGCTTTTGCGAGATGGACTTTTAGAGCACGCTTCTCCAGCTCGGTCACCGGAGCGTTGACCCGAGTTGGCCATTGGTTGCGTGGATTTTGCAACCAAGTCGGTCCGTGCCACCATAACTGGCTATCGGCTAGATCTTGGAGGGAAACTCCTCTACTTGCCAGGTCTGCTGGATTATGCTCAGATTGAACATGAGACCAATTCTCTGTTTTTGTGGCCTGGGCGATCTTCGTCACCCTATTGGCTACAAATGTGGTCCACTGGCATGCTGGCTTGCTTAACCATGCAAGCACTATCGTGGAGTCCGTCCAACAGCAAAGTTCGGAGGTAGTCGTAGGCATCTGCGGAATGATGGCTGCAGCCATTTCGGAAAGCAATAACGCTCCGCACAGCTCCAATCTTGGGAGCGAAACCGTTTTGACTGGTGCTACCCGGGTTATCGCGGTCAGGAGTTGCACCATAATGGTGCTGCCCACTTCTACGCGGACATATATGGCCGCCCCGTAAGCCTTTTGCGACGCATCGCAAAAGCCATGATGCTCGACCTTGAAATCTGGACGAAACGATAGCCAGCGTGGAATGCGTATCTGCTCTAACACTGAATAACTTTGAAGAAAATTCAGCCATCGCTGAAAAAGCTCATTTGGAATGTTTTCGTCCCACCCAAGTTCCTGCAGCCAAATCTCCTGCATGAAAATTTTGGCTCGAACGATAAACGGCGCTAACCAGCCGGCAGGGTCGAACAATTTGGCAATTTGGGACAGGACTTGGCGTTTTGTAAAGGACGTTTCGATAGCCAACTCTGGCGGGACGAAGAAGAATTCGTCGGAGGTTGCTTTCCAGCGAATACCGAGGGTTTTGGCAGTACTTTCTGCATCGATCTCGAGAAAATCAGTATTTAAAAGATGGTTGCTCTGAATGGCCGCTAAAACTTCCTTTTGGTTGGAGGTCCATTTCCTCAATGGAAATCCGGCAGAATTCAGAGCGTCTCGGAGCTCTTGCACCATGAGCTGAGCTTCTTCCGTGGAGTCCGCTCCGGCTAAAACATCATCCACATACATGAAATTTCGAATGACATTGCTAGCTTTTGGATGGCTGAGTTCTACGTCAGCTGCTAGCTGCTGCAGTACTCGGATCGCCAGGAAAGGCGCGCAATTGACTCCAAAGGTTACTGTTTTCAGTTCGAAATCTCTGATTTCCCCTCTATTGTTACGGAAAAGTATTCGCTGGAATGGAGTGTGTCTCGGATCTACCCAGATCTGCCGATACATTTTCTCGATATCGGCGTTGAACACGTATCGGAAATAGCGACACTTCAGAATTTGAATGGTCAAGTCGGACTGTAAGACAGGGCCAGCATGAAGGATATCATTTAAACTGGTACCATTCGATGATGGGCTGGAGGCATTGAATACTACACGGAGTTTAGTAGTTACGCTCTCCGGTTTTAAGACGGCGTGATGTGGCATATAATAGGCGTTGCAATCATGCGTAGGAAGAACTTGTCGCATGTTCTCGCTTTCAAGGCCTCATCTCTTTTTAGACGCTGCTCATTTCTTAAGAACTGAGCCAACGCGAAAGACCTAGAATGCCCTAGCCCGGAACCGATATGTTCTGGGTCGCGAAAAGGCAGAGTAACGACATATTTGCCGCACTCGTTTCTCGTGGTCGTTTGAAGGAAATTCTTCTCGCACATGGAATCGGATTCTTTTACCAACTTTGTTGGTATATCCTCCACCTCCCAAAATTTTGTGAGGAGTTTGTCCAGTGAATTATCGTACGCGTGGGAGATCTGTGTCGAAAAAGATGAAATTTTGCTTTGGGCTGAGGCTGACACTGGCCCAGTTAGTACCCAGCCGAAAATGGTCTCTTGCCCCAAGAGAGAGTCACAGATGTTGGTTTTTGCTCCACTCAGAAGCACCGAAGGCAGGATGTCGGCTCCGATAAGTACATCTATTTGTGCGCTCTCATAGAATTTTGGATCCGCCAGTGGAAAATCGGGAAGATCCAAAGGAAATTTTGCGGAATTGGGTAGGAAGGCAGATTTCCGGCTAGTTGAGGGAGGACATAGGCCGTCGTCTCCAAGTGCAACGCGGGCCTAGTCGGAGATCGGATGGTGAAACTGCAGAGCTTCTTGGACTGAGCAGCTACTGTTTGGTTTAGGCCCGAGACTTGGGCTTGAACCACCTGGAATGGCATTGTTTCGGTGCAACAACGTGTGATGCCGGCACGGCAAGTAAAACAATTGTGCATGCTTTTGCACTCACGAGGCTGATGTCCCTTTGCAAAACAGTTTAAGCATAATTGCTTCCGTTTAATGTAGGCTGACCGGTCGTCAACCGACATTTGGAGAAAACGCGGACATACACAGACAGGATGGTTTTCCTTGTTGCACAAGTCGCAACTTTTCGATTTTGGAGCCACTTTCGTCTCATAGGAATTTAGTTTTCTAGAGGGCCCACTTGAGCTCATCGCTTTGGAATGCGACTGACTCGTTACGGACGGTCTCACATCATCGATTGCTTCTAGGGTTCGATGACGTTCTGTGAGGAAGGTGTTCAGCTCTCCCCATGTCGGGATGTCGGCTTTCTTATGTAGCGACTGCTCCCATAAGGAGAGAGTTATCTTCGGGAGCTTGGATGAGCACAGATATACCAGCAGGCAGTCCCAGTTCTCAGTGTTGATGCCTGACAGTTCTAAGGAAGTCAAGCAACCTTGAACAGTACTTTGCAGTACCTTCAAGGCCGGCCCAGATTCCTGTGGTATCGACTGCACATTAAACAGTATTTTCAATTGACTGTTTACCAACAATCGTTTATTTTCGAAACGCTCTATCAGGTTTTCCCACGCAGAGCGGAAACCCTCGTTGGTGAGAGGCGAAATCGAAACTATGGCATGCGCGTCGCCACTTGTTTTGGCATTTAAGTGGAATAACTTTTCAACCGGAGTCAGCCGTGGATTATTAATATAAATGGCTGTGAAAAGATCCCGGAAAATCGGCCAGCGAAGATAGTCGCCTGCGAAAACTTCTGTATCGCATGGAGGCAACCGACAGCCAGAGGAAATGTAGGCCTGGGGCGCAGCGTTCGCGGTTGGGATGGACTGAGAAGTGCCCTGCTCGATTTTATCAACGAGCTGGGCAACACACCTTTCATAGACTGAATAGCAATAACTGTATTTAACCTTGAGAATAGGCATGGTGCTTACTGCCGCTTCGCCTGCTGACACAAGGCACTCTGAGCAGAGATCGTATTCCTTCTCAACCTTGTCCCATAGGGTTCGGACTTGGTCGCGACGGACGCCAAGCATCGTGATGGTTGGAGCTGCGGATTCCGGAGTGTTGATCTGAGCCTCAAATTCGCTTAAGCGGTCAGAAACCGAAATGAATTTGGCTAGCGCTAGATCTGAAGCAGCCATATTTTTAGCTGTGCGCTGTACTGTGGCTTTGGATGGGGTAGCACAGTCGTCGGAAATCTGCGCAGGCGTTCTCACCGAAATGCTTGGGATTCTTGGACTCTTGGGCCCTTGTGGTGAAAAAATAGACCTGGGCTTGTCAGCGGACAATTTCTTCTTATCGTCCCCGATGGGCATAATCGAAGAAATGCGAAATGGGAGGGAAGCCTGTCACACTTTTGAAAAAGTAGACAGATTCCTCAGACTGCACTTAATAATTTAAGTGGTGTAAAACTTACGAAGTGGAAACGCCGTAGTTTAGACTAATCGGACAGGTGACTCGGAGTGAACAGCGAATTGTATAAATGACCTGTGATCTATGGTAATTGGGTCCACCTTATTTACGGTTGGAACCCTTGGAATGTGGAACACGGTGATATAAAATGTTTATTAGAACGAAGAAAATTTTATTCTTTTATTTACAACTGGAAACGGAGAACATGGAATGACTGGAATTGAAGTCTTTTCTCCGCGTTGTAAATACTTCTAAAACACCCACAAACATATCCAAGCAATAAGAAAAGGAAATATTTGTCGGGTGAACGACTTGTATATGGCGGTCGTATTATTTATTTATCGATAATTATTTTTTTTGAAAACTTTCAAATTAAAAAATAATTTAATAAATATTGAAAATGTTTAATTTAATTTAAAATTTATTTATTGTTCGGAAATTAATTTGGAAATTTACCGAAAAACATTGATGGAAAATAAAACGCCTTTTCCGCGTCGGCACTTGGAATAAATTTTATTTGTGGTTTGGATTTGCCGACGGGAAACAATCTAAACTTTAGTAAACTTTGGTTATACGCCTTTTCCGCCTCGGCACTTGAGACACAGGCGATTTAAACTTTGGTAAACTTTGGTTAAAGGGAATGCAGATAATCTGCGCAATGTATGTCGGTACGATATGTAATGTATATGGAGTTGTATATGTATATGTATGTATATGGAAATGTATATGTATATGTATGTATATGGAGATGTAATGCATGCAATGTATATGGGTAAATGGCGGGAAAATATTTAATTAATATTTTCCTTGGAATGGCCAGCGGGTATGTGTTGTTTGTAGTTTGTATGTATAGCAGAGCAAATTGTATTGAGCGGACTGCGGAGTTAAAGCAAAACAAATGTGTTGAAAAGAATTTGGCTTGCGTTGGACACAGTGAAACGAGAACGGAATGTTTGCCACTTTTGGCAGAGCTTTGGACTTTAGAAATTTTCACTGAACTTGGCACAAATTAATTTCACTTTTCCACATTTGGAATTTTGCACTGTTCGGATGAATATTTAAATATATTCGGAAAATGGGACTTAGAATTTTAGAACGGTGGGTAATATGGCGGCGCCCGTGAAAATGGATAATAGATAGTAATTTCCTTTAATTGCCTTTTGTCGGTATTAAAAGGTATGGAGATTTCGTACTTATCTTATAAGTTGGTCGCTGAAGGACAAACTTGAAAAATCCAGGATATCCGGCTCGAAGGACCAAAATGTTGGGGTGATGGGGGGTGCTGGTCCTGGAAAATTCCTAGTTTGTTGAAAAAAAGACCACTCGAAAAAACACTCGAAGACTTGTAGAATTAGCGCGGTCGCGACCGGGCGTATGTTTTATTAATCGTGGTTAGTTTTACACTAAAGCTTATTCTAATGCGTTGGGTTCTCCCAAGCGCAGCGGAGACTCCTCGGAGACTCTGTGGTGAAGAGCGGGAGAGCGTAAGAGGGAGTGGTGAACGTAAGAGGGAGCGGAGAGCGGGTGACAGTCCAAACCCCGTAACTCGAACAATAAGAACTTATTTTAAAAATATATCGAATTTTTTAGATACAAACCTATTGTTCTATGGTCCTTGATTCATGACATCCTATTCGCTGATTGTACATTCGCATAGATCCTAAAATTACATCGTAGGTTATCTAGCGTATTGGCTTTCAGAGGGAACTTATAATTGAAACTAAACCATTATAACTTTCACAATAGCATATTTTGTTATGTATATGTCGCATTACGGATGTATTCTGACCACTGTACGTGTCTGTCATATTATTAACATGGCTTGACCACTGTGCTTGCAAGACGCAGCTGCGCAATGAGTTTGGTATATCGTGAGGACATTCTTAGAATTTGACTACAACGTAGAATATGACTGGCGCCAAAGTACCGTTACGAGTGAGGCGACGGCGTTGTCGCGCTGTCGCCTAGTGTAGTCCAGCTAGCGTGTGTAAAGGATAGATCTATGCGTAGAAAATACGATCAGTTGCATACAGACGATCGCGCACGCCTGTTGGAATTCGCTTCACTCGAACAGTTTACTTGCCAATATGGAAGATCAGGAGCAAGAAAATGCCAACGCTGCGACATATATCTATTAGCGATTGTTAT
The DNA here is from genome assembly GCF_016746395.2 of Drosophila simulans. Taxonomy (NCBI): domain Eukaryota; kingdom Metazoa; phylum Arthropoda; class Insecta; order Diptera; family Drosophilidae; genus Drosophila; species Drosophila simulans. The sequence continues at coordinate 61,089 of NW_025416824.1, forward strand.
AAATTTCATGTTAACCGCTAATTAATATTAAAAATTTTTGATTTTTTTGTCTTTTCTCAAAACAACATAAGTACATACTTATTTTAAAAATATAACGAATTATTTAGATACGAACATCTTATTCCTTGGTCCTTGATTAACGACATCATTTGTGCTAATTTTACATCCGCGCAGCTCCTGAAACTACATCGCAGGTCATCTAGCTTATTGGCTCCCAGAGGGTACATGTAATTAAAACAAAACCATTACAAGTTTAGTGTTATTTGTAAACACAATGGGCATAAGTTTTAATTAGCATTAACGATGACGTGGCCAAGAATGGAACTGACTTAATATCAAACATCAATTATGAATACCATCTCTGGTACGTAGATTTCCTATGAATTGGAATTTTATTTAAAAAATTCGATATTGTCAATTTTTTTATGAAGTAAATTTTGTGTTCACCTTAGCGTCTTTAGTCATGTATATCTATTAGCAATTATTTTAAATTTCATGTTGCTAGTTAATTACCGCTAATTAATATGAAATATTTTTTGATTTTGGTTTTCGATTATCAAAACAATATAAGAATTTATTTTAAAAATATTACGAACTATTTAGATACGAACATCTTATTCCTTGGTCCTTGATTAACGACATCATTTGTGCTAATTTTACATCCGCGCAGCTCCTGAAACTACATCGCAGGTCATCTAGCTTATTAGCTCCCGAGGGTACATGAAATTAAAATAAAACCATTACAAGTTTAGTGTTATTTGTAAACACAATGGGCATAAGATTTAATTAGCATTAACGATGACGTGGCCAAGAATGGAACTGACTTAATATCAAACATCAATTATGAATACCATCTCTGGTACGTAGATTTCCTATGAATTGGAATTTTATTTAAAAAATTCGATATTGTTAATATTTTTATGAAGTAAAGTTTGTGTTCACCTCAGCATCGTTAGTCATGTATATCTATTAGCAATTATTTTAAATTTCATGTTGCTAGTTAATTACCGCTAATTAATATGAAATATTTTTTGATTTTGGTTTTCGATTATCAAAACAATATAAGAATTTATTTTAAAAATATTACGAACTATTTAGATACGAACATCTTATTCCTTGGTCCTTGATTAACGACATCATTTGTGCTAATTTTACATCCGCGCAGCTCCTGAAACTACATCGCAGGTCATCTAGCTTATTGGCTCCCAGAGGGTAAATGTAATTAAAACAAAACCATTACAAGTTTAGTGTTATTTGTAAACACAATGGGCATAAGTTTTAATTAGCATTAACGATGACGTGGCCAAGAATGGAACTGACTTAATATCAAACATCAATTATGAATACCATCTCTGGTACGTAGATTTCCTATGAATTGGAATTTTATTTAAAAAATTCGATATTGTCAATTTTTTTATGAAGTAAATTTTGTGTTCACCTTAGCGTCTTTAGTCATGTATATCTATTAGCAATTATTTTAAATTTCATGTTGCTAGTTAATTACCGCTAATTAATATGAAAAATTTTTGATTTTGATTTTCGATTATCAAAACAATATAAGAACTTATTTTAAAAATATAACGAGTTATTTAGATACGAACCTCTTATTCTTTGGTCCTTGATTTACGACATCCTTTGTGCTAATTTTACATCCAAGCAGCTCCTGAAACTACATCGCAGGTCATCTAGCTTATTGGCTCCCAGAGGGTACATGAAATTAAAATAAAACCATTACAAGTTTAGTGTTATTTGTAAACACAATGGGCATAAGTTTTAATTAGCATTAACGATGACGTGGCCAAGAATGGAACAGACTTAATATCAAACATCAATTATGAATACCATCTCTGGTACGTAGATTTCCTATGAATTGGAATTTTATTTAAAAAATTCGATTTTGTTAATATTTTTATGAAGTAAAGTCTGTGTTCACCTCAGCATCGTTAGTCATGTATTAGCAAGTGTTTTAAATTTCATGTTGCTAGTTAATTACCGCTCATTAATTTAAATATTTTTTGATTTTGATCGTCGATTATCAAAACAACATAAGAACTTATTTTAAAAATATATCGAATTTTTTAGATACAAACCTATTATTCTATGGTCCTTGATTTATGACATCCTATTCGCTGATTGTACATTCGCATAGTTCCTAAAATTACATCGTAGGTTATCTAGCGTATTGGTTTTCAGAAGGAACTTATAATTGAAACTAAACCATTATAACTTTCACAATAGCATATTTTGTTATGTATATCTATTAGCAATTGTTATAAATTTCATGTTAACCGCTAATTATTATTAAAAATTTTTTGATTTCACTGTCTATTATCAAAACAACATAAGTACTTACTTATTTTAAAAATATAACGAACTATTTAGATACGAACATCTTATTCCTTGGTCCTTGATTAACGACATAATTTGTGCTAATTTTACATCCGCGCAGCTCCTGAAACTACATCGCAGGTCATCTAGCTTATTGGCTCCCAGAGGGTACATGTAATTAAAACAAAACCATTACAAATTTAGTGTTATTTGTAGACACAATGGGCATAAGTTTTAATTAGCATTAACGATGACGTGGCCAAGAATGGAACTGACTTAATATCAAATGGACCACGTCATCAATTCATAAATACCGTCTCTGGGACGTAGATTTCCTACGAATTGGAATTTTATATTAAATTCGATATTGTTATAATTTTTATGAAGTAAATTTTGTGTTCACCTTAGCATATTTAGTCATGTATATCTATTAGCAAATGTTTTAAATTTCATGTTGCTAGTTAATTACCGCTAATTAATATTAAATATTTTTTGATTTTGATCGTCGATTATCAAAACAACATAAGAACTTATTTTAAAAATATATCGAATTATTTAGATACGAACCTCTTATTCTTTGGTCCTTGATTTACGACATCCTTTGTTCTAATTTTACATCCGCGCAGCTCCTGAAACTACATCGCAGGTCATCTAGCTTATTGGCTCCCAGAGGGTACATGAAATTAAAATAAAACCATTACAAGTTTAGTGTTATTTGTAAACACAATGGGCATAAGTTTTAATTAGCATTAACGATGACGTGGCCAAGAATGGAACTGACTTAATATCAAACATCAATTATGAATACCATCTCGGTACGTAGATTTCCTATGAATTGGAATTTTATTTAAAAAATTCGATATTGTTAATATTTTTATGAAGTAAAGTCTGTGTTCACCTCAGGATCGTTAGTCATGTATTAGCAAGTGTTTTAAATTTCATGTTGCTAGTTAATAACCGCTAATTAATATTAAATATTTTTTGATTTGACTGTCTATTATCAAAACAACATAAGTACTTACTTATTTTAAAAATATAACGAATTATTTAGATACGAACCTTTTATTCCTTGGTCCTTGATTAACGACATAATTTGTGCTAATTTTACATCCGCGCAGCTCCTGAAACTACATCGCAGGTCATCTAGCTTATTGGCTCCCAGAGGGTACATGTAATTAAAACAAAACCATTACAAGTTTAGTGTTATTTGTAGACACAATGGGCATAAGTTTTAATTAGCATTAACGATGACGTGGCCAAGAATGGAACTGACTTAATATCAAATGGACCACGTCATTAATTCATGAATACCGTCTCTGGGACGTAGATTTTCTACGAATTGGAATTTTATATTAAATACCGCTTTTAAATAATTACCGCTAATTAATATGAAATATTTTTGATTGTCGATTATCAAAACAATATAAGAACTTATTTTAAAAATATAACGAGTTATTTAGATAAGAACCTCTTATTCTTTGGTCCTTGATTTACGACATCCTTTGTGCTAATTTTACATCCAAGCAGCTCCTGAAACTACATCGCAGGTCATCTAGCTTATTGGCTCCCAGAGGGTACATGTAATTAAAACAAAACCATTACAAGTTTAGTGTTATTTGTAAACACAATGGGCATAAGTTTTAATTAGCATTAACGATGACGTGGCCAAGAATGGAACTGACTTAATATCAAATGGACCACGTCATCAATTCATGAATACCGTCTCTGGGACGTAGATTTCCTACGAATTGGAATTTTATATTAAATTCGATATTGTTATAATTTTTATGAAGTAAATTTTGTGTTCACCTTAGCATATTTAGTCATGTATATCTATTAGCAAATGTTTTAAATTTCATGTTGCTAGTTAATTACCGCTAATTAATATTAAATATTTTTTGATTTTGATCGTCGATTATCAAAACAACATAAGAACTTATTTTAAAAATATATCGAATTATTTAGATACGAACCTCTTATTCTTTGGTCCTTGATTTACGACATCCTTTGTTCTAATTTTACATCCGCGCAGCTCCTGAAACTACATCGCAGGTCATCTAGCTTATTGGCTCCCAGAGGGTACATGAAATTAAAATAAATCCATTACAAGTTTAGTGTTATTTGTAAACACAATGGGCATAAGTTTTAATTAGCATTAACGATGACGTGGCCAAGAATGGAACTGACTTAATATCAAACATCAATTATGAATACCATCTCTGGTACGTAGATTTCCTATGAATTGGAATTTTATTTAAAAAATTCGATATTGTTAATATTTTTATGAAGTAAAGTCTGTGTTCACCTCAGGATCGTTAGTCATGTATTAGCAAGTGTTTTAAATTTCATGTTGCTAGTTAATAACCGCTAATTAATTTTAAATATTTTTTGATTTGACTGTCTATTATCAAAACAACATAAGTACTTACTTATTTTAAAAATATAACGAATTATTTAGATACGAACCTCTTATTCCTTGGTCCTTAATTAACGACATAATTTGTGCTAATTTTACATCCGCGCAGCTCCTGAAACTACATCGCAGGTCATCTAGCTTATTGGCTCCCAGAGGGTACATGTAATTAAAACAAAACCATTACAAGTTTAGTGTTATTTGTAGACACAATGGGCATAAGTTTTAATTAGCATTAACGATGACGTGGCCAATAGAACTGACTTAATATCAAATGGACCACGTCATCAATATATGAATATCATCTGTGGTACGTAGATTGCCTACGAATTGGAATTTTATATTAAATTCGCTATTGTCAATATTTTTATTAAGTACATTTTGTGATCACCTTAGCATATTTAGTCATGTATATCTATTAGCAATTATTTTAAATTTCATGTTGCTAGTTAATTACCGCTAATTAATATGAAATATTTTTGATTTTGATTGTCGATTATCAAAACAACATAAGAAGTTATTTAAAAAATATAACGAATTATTTAGATACGATCCCCTTATTCCTTGGTCCTTGATTAACGACATAATTTGTGCTAATTTTACATCCGCGCAGCTCCTGAAACTACATCGCAGGTCATCTAGCTTATTTTCTCCCAGAGGGTAAATGAAATTAAAACAAAACCATTACAAGTTTAGTGTTATTGGTAAACACAATGGGCATAAGTTTTAATTAGAATTAACGGTAACATGGCGAAGAATGGAACTGATTTAATATGAAATGGACCACGTCATCAATATATGAATACAATCTCTGGTACGTAGATTTCCTACGAATGGGAATTTTATATTAACTACGATATAGTCAATATTTTTATGAAGTAAATTTTGTGTTCACCTTAGCGTCTTTAGTCATGTTATTTTTATTATTATTATATTATTATTATATATTAGCAATTATTTTAAATTTCATGTTGCTAGTTAATTACCGCTAATTAATATGATATATTTTTGATTGTCGATTATCAAAACAATATAAGAACTTATTTTAAAAATATAACGAGTTATTTAGATACGAACCTCTTATTCTTTGGTCCTTGATTTACGACATCCTTTGTGCTAATTTTACATCCAAGCAGCTCCTGAAACTACATCGCAGGTCATCTAGCTTACTGGCTCCCAGAGGGTACATGAAATTAAAATAAAACCATTACAAGTTTAGTGTTATTTGTAAACACAATGGGCATAAGTTTTAATTAGCATTAACGATGACGTGGCCAAGAATGGAACTGACTTAATATCAAATGGACCACGTCATCAATTCATGAATACCGTCTCTGGGACGTAGATTTCCTACGAATTGGAATTTTATATTAAATTCGATATTGTTATAATTTTTATGAAGTAAATTTTGTGTTCACCTTAGCATATTTAGTCATGTATATCTATTAGCAATTATTTTAAATTTCATGTTGCTAGTTAATTACCGCTAATTAATATGAAATATTTTTGATTTTGATTGTCGATTATCAAAACAACATAAGAAGTTATTTAAAAAATATAACGAATTATTTAGATACGATCCCCTTATTCCTTGGTCCTTGATTTACGACGTCTTTTGTGCTAATTTTACATCCGCGCAGCTCCTGAAACTACATCGCAGGTCATCTAGCTTATTGGCTCCCAGAGGGTACATGTAATTAAAACAAAACCATTACAAGTTTAGTGATATTGGGCATGGGCATTAGTTTTAATTAGCATTGAGGATGACGTGGCCAAGAATAGAACTGACTTAATATCAAATGGACCACGTCATCAATTCATAAATACCGTCTCTGGGACGTAGATTTCCTACGAATTGGAATTTTATATTAAATTCGATATTGTTATAATTTTTATGAAGTAAATTTTGTGTTCACCTTAGCATATTTAGTCATGTATATCTATTAGCAAATGTTTTAAATTTCATGTTGCTAGTTAATTACCTCTAATTAATATTAAATATTTTTTGATTTTGATCGTCGATTATCAAAACAAAATAAGAACTTATTTTATAAATATATATGGAATTATTTAGATACAAACCTCTTATTCTATTGTCCTTCATTTATGACATCCTATTCGCTGATTGTACATTCGCACAGCTCCTAAAATTACATCGTAGGTTATCTAGCGTATTGGCTTTCAGAGGGAACTTATAATTGAAACTAAACCATTATAACTTTCACAATAGCATATTTTGTTATGTATATCTATTAGCAATTGTTATAAATTTCATGTTAACCGCTATTTAATATTAAATATTTATTGATTTTGATTGTCGATTTTTAAAACAACATAAGAACTTATTTTAAAAATATAACGAATTATTAAATACAAACCTCTTATTCCTTGGTCCTTGATTAACGACATCATTTGTGCTGATTTTACATCCAAGCAGCTCCTGAAACTACATCGCAGGTCATCTAGCTTATTTGTTCCCAGAGGGTACATGTAATTAAAACAAAACCATTACAAGTTTATTGTTATTTTTCGGTATCGCACGGGTCCCACGGCCACACCTCCCGCCCAACCGACCGAGGGGCGCTGCCGTGTATCGTACGGCTCGATTCGCGAGAAGATATAGACGCGATATAAAAAATAGAATAGGAACGAGGAAATGAATATAATGTGGAAAAACTATGTTAAATATTAGTGTTAGTAGGATCTAATTATGTAATAGAAAAGATAAAATCGATTGCTTTAATAGCGGCAGAGATTCAAGATTACAGATAATAGGATAAAGTCTATTATAGTCAGAACATAAAACTCTGTAAGGGTCATGTAACTCATAATTAGATCTACAATGATTTATGATAAGGGGTATATAGTTTCTAGTGAATCTACTTGGAACCGAGAAGTTAAGCCGACTAATCAAGTCGGGACTCTCAACATCCCCACGAATAAGCTTACAAATAAAGACTGTTCCAAGAATAGTTCTACGGTTAGCTAGGGATGGTAAATTAAAAGTAGTTTACTGGAATAAGGAGGTAATATATGGTTTGCATCCCAATTTAGGCGCCGCAAGGCAAAAAGTAAGAAGTTTTTTTGGACCGATTCAATGCGGTCCGAGTGGACTGCGTATTGTGGACTCCAAACAGGTGATCCGTACTCGAGAATCGGACGGACTAACGAAATAAATAAGGTTTTAGTCAAGTAAGGGTCATCAAATTCCTTGGACCACCTTTTTATAAAACCAAGCACACCCCTGGCCTTATTGACAATAGACGAAATATGGTCAGAAAATTTTAGTTTTGGGTCCAGAAGAACACCAAGATCATCAACTCGTGTTATTCTGTCCAGAGAGCACCCACTTAGAGTGTAAGTCGTGCGTATTGGGTTGGCACGACAAAAGGTCATAACTTTACACTTGGAGCCATTTAAGTCTAATATGTTATCACGGCACCATATTTGAAATCGGTCTAGATCGGATTGTAAGTCCAAATGGCAAGAAGTGTCCTTGTACTGGAGGCATAATTTAACATCGTCTGCGTACATATGTACACGCGAATGTTTTATTATTAAGGGGAGGTCGTTAATGAATAAGGTAAAAAGAAGCGGGCCAAGATGGCTCCCTTGTGGGACACCGGATGTGACTCGGAGAATAGAAGATAACGAATTTTTAAAGAGGACTTGTTGTGTCCTGCCATTCAGATAGCTTGAAATCCAATTTAGAAGATCAACAGGGAAACCTATAAGATCAAGTTTTTTTATTAGAAGGTAATGATTAACAGAGTCAAATGCTTTACTAAAATCAGTGTAGATGACATCTGTTTGAAGATTATTTTTGAAACCCTGTATTACGAAAGAAGTTAGCTCCAAGAGGTTAGTGGTTGTAGATCTGCGTTTCATAAAACCGTGTTGACACGGTGATATGATTGATCTACAAAGGTGCTGCAAATGAGGAGTGATAACATTTTCGAAAAGTTTTGGGATAGCCGACAATTTAGAGATTCCTCTGTAATTGCTTGCATCCAGTTTGCTACCTTTTTTGTGAAGAGGAATCACAAAGGACTCCTTCCATATATGAGGGAATTGTGAAGATTCCAAAGATAAGGTAAACAGTTTCAGTAGAGGCTTGCACAAGGCTTCCGCACAGAATCTGAGCACACAGCCAGGGATTCCATCGAAACCTGGCGAATAGACCGGTTTAACACACTGAAGATCGTTAAGCAGTGAGCTTTCGCTTATAGTGGGGCAAAATATTAAATTCGACTTAGACACCGCGTAAGAGTATGGCTGTTCGGAATGTGGTAAAGTTGAATATGTTGTTTAAAAAAACTTTTTTTTTTGTAGCACTGAGCATTAAGCACGGTAAAGTTTAACGGAGCGCTTAAATATTTACAAAGGATGGACTGAGAACCGGTATTTTTAAATTTCATATAGAGTCTGGACTTACATTTCTTAGGTGTGTCAACTCTTTATTAAACCAAGGAGGTTTAGAGATTGACGGAAAGTACATCGGAACACAAGAGTCAAAAAATGATTTAATTGCGGTATAAAACATATTAATCGCATTCGCCATTATGTTGCAGGAGTAAAGATCGGACCAATTAAAGCCAGCTATAAAATTGTTTAGCCTCCGAAAATTTGCCTTGCGAAAACAGGGAATTCGATTTGTTGACTTCTCTGAATTTACTTTTAATACCGAACCTAAGTCGACTTCCACCTCGAAAGTAGGATGATATTGATCTTCAGGTTGAGTAAGAGGTACTACCCTGGACAGAAACACACTTTCAGGACTTGTTACAAAACATAGATCCAAAAGTCGACCAAGAGAATTTGTAATATAATTAACTTGCGACAGGGATAAGTCGAGCACGCCGTCAATAAAGTCATGTTGTGCTAAAGGGAGAAGGATATTCGATTGTTTTTCTGGGGACCACATTGTGCCAGGTATATTAAAATCACCTAGAACTACCAATTGGTCCCTGTCAGAAAGTTTATTCAAGATGGACTGGATAGCGGACAAATGATTCTGATATTCTGGGAATTCAGAAGATGGCGGAATATAGGAGCACGTAATATAAACTGATCTGTCGGAAAAAGACAGCTTTACACATACGAATTCCGAGTTACGGGAATCGTCCAAAAGTAACTCCTCCGACGCGAGGGTAGATCTAACCGCAATTAAGACTCCACCTCCCCGTCTGGAGGGACGGTCAAACCTATATATAGTGTACATACCTGGGAAGACTTCGAAGTTAAGTATCTCCGGCTTTAACCAAGTCTCTGTGAGCACTATAATAGGGATGCAAACGAAAGACTATCACAATACAATTTGATTAATTTGCTACGCAAGCCTGTAACATTTTGATAGTAGATAGTAAGTTTTGTAGTTAGATTTTTGAAGAGGAAGAAGATGAAGAGGCGGATGGTGCAGTGGTCTGGCCACGTGAGGGAAGTTTAATTCCCACGGGCACCTTTTTTCTTATTTTTGATCTTAGTACATGTAATAAAAACAAAACCATTACAAGTTAAGTGTTATTTGTAAACACAATGGGCATAAGTTTAAATTAGCATTAAAGATGACGTGGCCAAGAATGGAACTGACTTTATATCAAATGGACCACGTCATTAATTCATGAATACCGTCTCTGGGACGTAGATTTCCTACGAATTGGAATTTTATATTAAATACGATATTGTCAATATTTTTATGAAGTAAATTTTGTGTACACCTTGACATATTTAGTCATGTATATCTATTAGCAATTGTTTTAAATTTCATGTTGCTAGTTAATTACCGCTAATTAATATGAAATATTTTTGATTTTGATTGTCGATTATCAAAACAATATAAGAACATATTTTAAAAATAGAACGAATTATTTAGATACGAAACTCTTATTCTTTGGTCCTTGATTTACGACATCCTTTGTTCTAATTTTGCATCCGCGCAGCACCTGAAACTACATCCCAGGTCATCTAGCTTATTGGCTCCCAGAGGGTACATGTAATTAAAACAAAACCATTACAAGTTTAGTGTTATTTGTAAACACAATGGGCATAAGTTTTAATTAGCATTAACGATGACGTGGCCAAGAATGGAACTGACTTAATATCAAATGGACCACGTCATCAATTCATGAATACCGTCTCTGGGACGTAGATTTCATACGAATTGGAATTTTACATTAATTTCGATTTGTCAATATTTTTATAAAGTTAATTTTGTGTTCACCTTAGCATATTTAGTCATGTATATCTATTAGCAAATGTTTTAAATTTCATGTTGCTAGTTAATTACCTCTAATTAATATTAAATATTTTTTGATTTTGATCGTCGATTATCAAAACAACATAAGAACTTTTTTTAAAAAATATATCGAATTATTTAGATGCAAACCTCTTATTCTATGGTCCTTGATTTATGACATCCTATTCGCTGATTGTAAATTCGCATAGCTCCTTATATTACATCGCAGGTCATCTAGCGTATTGGCTTCCAGAGGGAACTTATAATTGAAACTAAACCATTATAACTTTCACAATGGCATATTTTGTTATGTATATCTATTAGCAATTGTTATAAATTTCTTGTTGTAGGTTATAACCGCTAATTAATATTAAATATTTTTTAATTTTGATTGTCGATTTTCAAAACAACATAGGAACTTATTTTAAAAATATATCGAATTATTTAGATACAAACATCTTATTCTATGGTCCTTGAAATACGGCATCCTTTGTTCTAATTTTACATCCGCGCAGCACCTGAAACTACATCGCAGGTCATCTAGCTTATTGGCTCCCAGAGGGTACATGTAATTAAAGCAAAACCATTACAACTGTAGTGTTATTTGTTAACACAATGGGCATAAGTTTTAATTAGCATTAACGATGACGTGGCCGAGAATGGAACTTTTTTTTTTTTTTTTTTTGCTTTTTTTTTATTTATTGAATCTTCTTGTATAAGAACTAACAATAAGTTTAAAAATCTGAACTATAACAAGTATTTTTTGAACAGTTGTATTATTTTTCCAACTGTTCTATGATTAAACGGCCCTAATAATTTATTCGCTGGGTTGGTAGGTCCTTTCGCCGGAGACGGGAACGGCTGCTGAGCTGGATTAGACCTCGCGCTAGGTGGTTGGGGTGCGTGTAAAGCTTGTTATGGTATTTCTCCTTAAGTTCCGTGATTGCGTTGGTAACTGATGGGATATTTAAGTCTCTTTGGATGTTTTCACTCCGAACGTACCACGGTGCCCCAGTGATGGTTCTCAGAATCTTTGATTGTGCTCGCGGTATGATGTCAATATTGCTGTTGCTGGCATTGCCCCATAACTGTGAGCCATAGGTCCAGATAGGTTTCAATATAGAATTGTAGAGCAAGACCTTGTGATCTAGGCTGAGCGGAGAACCAGAGTTGATGAGCCAGTGTAAGTTGTTGGCTTTGAGTTTAAGTTGGGTTTTTTTGGCTTCAATGTGTCTGCGCCATGTGAGTCTTCTGTCAAGGTGTACTCCTAGGTACGCTACCTCATCTGCTTTCGGGAGTGGTATGTTGTTCAACAAGAGCGGAGGACAGTCTTGTCTGTTTAGCGTAAACGTCACGTGCTTGCATTTTTGCTCGTTTACTTTTATTCGCCAGTCAGAGAGCCACTTCTCAATGTCGATGAGGTACAGTGCCAACTGTGCTGTAGCTTGGATAGGGGACCTTGAACGGCTAAGGATAGCTGTGTCGTCGGCAAATGTGGATACCGTTAAGCGACTATTTGTAGGGATGTCGGCTGTATAGATGAGGTACCTTAGGCCCAAGAACGCTGCCTTGGGGGACTCCAGCCTCAATTGTATGATCAGTGGAAGTGGCAGTGTTGCACCGCACTGCAAACTTTCTGTCATAGAGGTAAGACCTTAGAAGTTTGTGTGTGCTTTCGGGTAGGGATGTTTTAATTTTAAGCCAGACTCTGTCGAATGCTTGGGATACGTCTAAAAATACTGCTGTACAGTATTCGCGATATTCAAATGCAGTTCTTATTTCCGTTGTAATACGATTCACCTGTTCAATGGTTCCATGGCTTTCGCGAAATCCAAATTGGTGGGCTGGGATTATATTGTGGTATATCAGATGTTGATTAAGTCGGATCAGCAGGCATTTTTCGAATAGTTTCGAAATACATGAGAGTAGACTTATTGGTCTGTAAGATGAAGCGACTGTGTGGTTCTTACCAGGCTTTGGAATCATTATGATAATCGACTTCTTCCATCGTTGTGGAAAGTAACCAAGTTTGGTGATGGCATTAAAGAGCTTGGTTATGTAGCGAACGGCAGAATGTGGCAGCTGGATGATCATTTCCGGTGTTATAAGGTCGCAGCCGGGGGATTTTTTCGTGCTGAGATTGTCTTTAATTATTTTAGTTACTTCTTTAGGACGAAACACAATTGGGGTGTGTTGCTGGTGGCGGTTTACGGGATAGGACGGTAGCGCGAATGTGCTAGTAGCCTGGTTTGGCGTGAACACATTTTGTAGGTGAGCGGCAAATGTGGTGGCTCTGTCTTCATCACTACGGGCCCAGCCACCTGAGGAATTCCTTATCGGCAAAACGGTTTCAGTCGGTGGGCGAAGAGTTGAGTGGGCTCGCCCCATTGACTTTTGTTTTGTGCCTGTTGGTGTGATTTGCTCTATGTATCAGCGCTGATTGTCGTCCTCTTCTTGTTTCAGAGCGTTGGCCAGTTTCCGTGTGGCTACTTTTAGCTTTTGTTTTGCAGTTGGGGATCTGGAAGATTGCCATTCTCTGCGTAAGCGTCGTTTTACGTGGACGAGTTGCTCGATTTGTACGTTGGTCTTTTTTGACTTAATTGTATTATTTGTTATTTTGGGTGTTGCAGTAAGAGCTGTTGCAGTAAGGATGGATTGCAATTCACACGTAGCTCTCTATATCAGATTCAGTATTGAGTTTTGGGCTTAGCTCAATATGTTAACTTATATATTTTTTATACCTGAGCCAGTTTGTTTTGTGAGAAGTCAATCTGAATGGTGGTTTCACGTTTTCTGCGTGACGGCGGAGGTGAATTAGTACAGGCGAGTGATCAGATGACAGATCCGGCAGACATTCAGCTTTAACCAAACTGCGGGAAATATTTTTCGTAACTGAGAAGTCGATCAGGTCAGGCAGCTTATTGAGGTCTGATGGCCAGTATGTAGGACTCCCGGGGGAAACATGGTCAAGTTTATTAGTGGCTTTTATTATAGTCTTATAAAGCTGTTTTCCTTTTGGGTTCACAAGTCGCGATCCCCAGTGAGTATGTTTAGCGTTGTAGTCGCCTGCTGCAATGAAGTGTGGCCCTAGTGCTTGGAAGAAATCCAGGAATTGAGGTTCTAATACTGTGAAACGGGGGGCAGTATACGGCCGCTAGTGTAAGGAGAGTGTTGTCATCCAGCTGAATGTTGATAGATGTGGCCTGAAGATGATTTTCCGCAAATTCTTTGTAAAAGTGGTGCTTCATACGGTTCCTTATGAGTATGGCGGTGCCACCGTGTGCTTTTCCGTCGGGATGATTTGTACCTTAGAAATGGTAGTCTCTTATTTGAAAATTGTATTTGCTTGTGAGATGAGTTTCCGGAAGAAGCATTACGTCGATATGCTTCTCATGCAGGAATTGAGCTAGCTCAAGTTTGCGCTGTGAGACGCCATTGGCGTTCCACGTAGCTATGCGTAAGGTAGCCATTATTTATTTGATTGTTGGGCTACAAACATTTGTATCAAAAGGTTTTGATTACGCATCATGTCTTGAATGGTGGTATTCATAAATGTCATAAATTCCATCATGCTCTGTTGTAAGGCTTGCATCAAAGCTTCAGTTTTTGTTTCCTGCTGCGCAGCTGGGTTATAGTTTTGTTGTGTGTAAAATTTCATGTGGAGTTCGGGAATTTTGGGTTGGAGGCGTCATACCTGATTTTAAAACGTTTGCAAATGTTGTCTTGTTAATGTTTGATGTAGGCCAGGGAGCGAAACTTGCTGCTTTCGAGAAAATTACTTCAGGATTTGTCTCTGATGGTATCAGCGTAGCTGTTCCTTGGTGTGCCCGCGCCGTGTTCGTTCTTTTGTGAAGACGGATTTTCAGCTCTTTGTAGATTGGACAGCCTCTGTAGTTTGCTGTGTGATTGCCCCCACAGTTATTGCATTTTTTCTCGCATGCATTTTTTTTGTTAGTTTGACACTGTTTGGAGTCGTGGAGATCTCCACAGACTACGCACACCGGGCGAAGTGTACAAAACGACCTCGTGTGGCCATACTCTTGGCAGTTTGTACATTGTACAGGGGCGTTACGTTTGTGATCCTACGTCTACCGTGATCCTACGGTGCAGAAGGAGCTGGAGTTTGTAAATTGGGTGAACCTCGTTTTTTCTAGGAGGCTTGTTTTCTGTTTCAAGCTCAATCTTGAAGAGTGGTTGGGGCTGCCTGTTTCTGTTTTTGATATTGAACACGCTTTTGGCGTAAAATCCCTTTTCCTTTAGCGCCTCAGTTATCTCTTCGGGCGTAACATCAGACTCAATGCCCTTCAGGACTACTTGCAGGCCCTTGCTGCTTTTAAGCTGGTAGGTGTAGAAGCCTATTTTTTGTGCGGTAAAATAGTTTGTGACTTTTCTGTAGTTGTCCTCCGTTATCGTCTGAAGTTTGATTTCATTGATAGTACCTCTTACGAGGGGAATTATATGAAAGCTATCTTTTCCAATAAGGCCAATCAAAGTATTTACAAAACCGCTTGTGCTCTTCTCGCGGATGTATATTGGCGGAGGTTTTGTTTTCTTCGGTTCGATATCAGCGGATCCCAGCGGTACGTCCTCAGCGGTATCTACCAGCAAGGCAAATCTGTTGGTATTTGCAGGGGCTACATTTTTGATCAAGGTAGAGTTGTCGCGTGTATTTTTCGGCTTGTTTTCCAGATCTGATTTTTCCGGGCTGAGCTTTCGCTTTATTGTAATGTAGCGGTCCATTCCAGTCTGCCAGGTCGACCCAGCTTTTTTGTTTACGTTTTCGTTTTGTCTTGCTGGTAGTGCAGCAGTACTGTTTATTGCTTCCGGTTTTGCTTTCGCTGACTCAGTCTGAGCGTGAGCGGGTGCAGCCGATGACGAGGTAGAGCGGGCTGTCGGTCTATCTCCAGCTGTTGTTGTTGGAGGTAGCGGGGCTTCTGTCGGAGCTAAGTGAGCGGGGGAGCAGGAGCGCGCCCTTTCTTGATTTGTTGGTAGAAGAAGGTTTCTTGGGCTATGGGTTATTGACCGCTCGATGTCTGCGTTTGGGATTGTCGGTGAGACGTAGGAGAAGTACGCGTTGTTGCGTTGAATTGAGAGCCGACGTTCGTCTTGCTCGCGCTGTCGCTGAGCGCGAGTGTCGTTCTGACTCATAGTTTTATAATTTAAGATAACAAATCACTATATATTTAAGCGATCTTGCATCGCATAGAGCGTCTCTTTCGCTTTCGGATTTTTAATTTAGTTTACTTTATTTGGCGTTCACTTCACTCAAAACAACCGATTTTGTGCGGAGCTCGATAAAAAACGTCTTCACACTTCGGCGGTCGGTATTGTATCGGTACAATACAATGGAACTGACTTAATATCAAATGGACCACGTCATCAATATATGAATACCGTCTCTGGGACGTAGATTTCCTACGAATTGGAATTTTATATTAAATTCGATATTGTTATAATTTTTATGAAGTAAATTTTGTGTTCACCTTAGCATATTTAGTCATGTATATCTATTAGCAATTATTTTAAATTTCATGTTGCTAGTTAATTACCGCTAATTAATATGAAATATTTTTGATTTTAATTGTCGATTATCAAAACAACATAAGAAGTTATTTAAAAAATATAACGAATTATTTAGATACGATCCTCTTATTGTGTGGTCCTTGATTTACGACGTCTTTTGTGCTAATTTTACATCCGCGCAGCTCCTGAAACTACATCGCAGGTCATCTAGCTTATTGGCTCCCAGAGGGTACATGTAATTAAAACAAAACCATTACAACTGTAGTGTTATTTGTTAACACAATGGGCATAAGTTTTAATTAGCATTAACGATGACGTGGCCGAGAATGGAACTTTTTTTTTTTTTTTTTTGCTTTTTTTTTATTTATTGAATCTGTTCTATGATTAAACGGCCCTAATAATTTATTCGCTGGGTTGGTAGGTCCTTTCGCCGGAGACGGGAACGGCTGCTGAGCTGGATTAGACCTCGCGCTAGGTGGTTGGGGTGCGTGTAAAGCTTGTTATGGTATTTCTCCTTAAGTTCCGTGATTGCGTTGGTAACTGATGGGATATTTAAGTCTCTTTGGATGTTTTCACTCCGAACGTACCACGGTGCCCCAGTGATGGTTCTCAGAATCTTTGATTGTGCTCGCGGTATGATGTCAATATTGCTGTTGCTGGCATTGCCCCATAACTGTGAGCCATAGGTCCAGATAGGTTTCAATATAGAATTGTAGAGCAAGACCTTGTGATCTAAGCTGAGCGGAGAACCAGAGTTGATGAGCCAGTGTAAGTTGTTGGCTTTGAGTTTAAGTTGGGTTTTTTTGGCTTCAATGTGTCTGCGCCATGTGAGTCTTCTGTCAAGGTGTACTCCTAGGTACGCTACCTCATCTGCTTTCGGGAGTGGTATGTTGTTCAACAAGAGCGGAGGACAGTCTTGTCTGTTTAGCGTAAACGTCACGTGCTTGCATTTTTGCTCGTTTACTTTTATTCGCCAGTCAGAGAGCCACTTCTCAATGTCGATGAGGTACAGTGCCAACTGTGCTGTAGCTTGGATAGGGGACCTTGAACGGCTAAGGATAGCTGTGTCGTCGGCAAATGTGGATACCGTTAAGCGACTATTTGTAGGGATGTCGGCTGTATAGATGAGGTATAAGGTTGGCCCAAGAACGCTGCCTTGGGGGACTCCAGCCTCAATTGTATGATCAGTGGAAGTGGCAGTGTTGCACCGCACTGCAAACTTTCTGTCATAGAGGTAAGACCTTAGAAGTTTGTGTGTGCTTTCGGGTAGGGATGTTTTAATTTTAAGCCAGACTCTGTCGAATGCTTGGGATACGTCTAAAAATACTGCTGTACAGTATTCGCGATATTCAAATGCAGTTCTTATTTCCGTTGTAATACGATTCACCTGTTCATGGCTTTCGCGAAATCCAAATTGGTGGGCTGGGATTATATTGTGGTATATCAGATGTTGATTAAGTCGGATCAGCAGGCATTTTTCGAATAGTTTCGAAATACATGAGAGTAGACTTATTGGTCTGTAAGATGTCCCATTGACTTTTGTTTTGTGCCTGTTGGTGTGAGTTGCTCTATGTATCGGCGCTGATTGTCGTCCTCTTCTTGTTTCAGAGCGTTGGCCAGTTTCCGTGTGGCTACTTTTAGCTTTTGTTTTGCAGTTGGGGATCTGGAAGATTGCCATTCTCTGCGTAAGCGTCGTTTTACGTGGACGAGTTGCTCGATTTGTACGTTGGTCTTTTTTGACTTAATTGTATTATTTGTTATTTTGGGTGTTGCAGTAAGAGCTGTTGCAGTAAGGATGGATTGCAATTCACACGTAGCTCTCTATATCAGATTCAGTATTGAGTTTTGGGCTTAGCTCAATATGTTAACTTATATATTTTTTATACCTGAGCCAGTTTGTTTTGTGAGAAGTCAATCTGAATGGTGGTTTCACGTTTTCTGCGTGACGGCGGAGGTGAATTAGTACAGGCGAGTGATCAGATGACAGATCCGGCAGACATTCAGCTTTAACCAAACTGCGGGAAATATTTTTCGTAACTGAGAAGTCGATCAGGTCAGGCAGCTTATTGAGGTCTGATGGCCAGTATGTAGGACTCCCGGGGGAAACATGGTCAAGTTTATTAGTGGCTTTTATTATAGTCTTATAAAGCTGTTTTCCTTTTGGGTTCACAAGTCGCGATCCCCAGTGAGTATGTTTAGCGTTGTAGTCGCCTGCTGCAATGAAGTGTGGCCCTAGTGCTTGGAAGAAATCCAGGAATTGAGGTTCTAATACTGTGAAACGGGGGGGCAGTATACGGCCGCTAGTGTAAGGAGAGTGTTGTCATCCAGCTGAATGTTGATAGATGTGGCCTGAAGATGATTTTCCGCAAATTCTTTGTAAAAGTGGTGCTTCATACGGTTCCTTATGAGTATGGCGGTGCCACCGTGTGCTTTTCCGTCGGGATGATTTGTACCTTAGAAATGGTAGTCTCTTATTTGAAAATTGTATTTGCTTGTGAGATGAGTTTCCGGAAGAAGCATTACGTCGATATGCTTCTCATGCAGGAATTGAGCTAGCTCAAGTTTGCGCTGTGAGACGCCATTGGCGTTCCACGTAGCTATGCGTAAGGTAGCCATTATTTATTTGATTGTTGGGCTACAAACATTTGTATCAAAAGGTTTTGATTACGCATCATGTCTTGAATGGTGGTATTCATAAATGTCATAAATTCCATCATGCTCTGTTGTAAGGCTTGCATCAAAGCTTCAGTTTTTGTTTCCTGCTGCGCAGCTGGGTTATAGTTTTGTTGTGTGTAAAATTTCATGTGGAGTTCGGGAATTTTGGGTTGGAGGCGTCATACCTGATTTTAAAACGTTTGCAAATGTTGTCTTGTTAATGTTTGATGTAGGCCAGGGAGCGAAACTTGCTGCTTTCGAGAAAATTACTTCAGGATTTGTCTCTGATGGTATCAGCGTAGCTGTTCCTTGGTGTGCCCGCGCCGTGTTCGTTCTTTTGTGAAGACGGATTTTCAGCTCTTTGTAGATTGGACAGCCTCTGTAGTTTGCTGTGTGATTGCCCCCACAGTTATTGCATTTTTTCTCGCATGCATTTTTTTTGTTAGTTTGACACTGTTTGGAGTCGTGGAGATCTCCACAGACTACGCACACCGGGCGAAGTGTACAAAACGACCTCGTGTGGCCATACTCTTGGCAGTTTGTACATTGTACAGGGGCGTTACGTTTGTGATCCTACGTCTACCGTGATCCTACGGTGCAGAAGGAGCTGGAGTTTGTAAATTGGGTGAACCTCGTTTTTTCTAGGAGGCTTGTTTTCTGTTTCAAGCTCAATCTTGAAGAGTGGTTGGGGCTGCCTGTTTCTGTTTTTGATATTGAACACGCTTTTGGCGTAAAATCCCTTTTCCTTTAGCGCCTCAGTTATCTCTTCGGGCGTAACATCAGACTCAATGCCCTTCAGGACTACTTGCAGGCCCTTGCTGCTTTTAAGCTGGTAGGTGTAGAAGCCTATTTTTTGTGCGGTAAAATAGTTTGTGACTTTTCTGTAGTTGTCCTCCGTTATCGTCTGAAGTTTGATTTCATTGATAGTACCTCTTACGAGGGGAATTATATGAAAGCTATCTTTTCCAATAAGGCCAATCAAAGTATTTACAAAACCGCTTGTGCTCTTCTCGCGGATGTATATTGGCGGAGGTTTTGTTTTCTTCGGTTCGATATCAGCGGATCCCAGCGGTACGTCCTCAGCGGTATCTACCAGCAAGGCAAATCTGTTGGTATTTGCAGGGGCTACATTTTTGATCAAGGTAGAGTTGTCGCGTGTATTTTTCGGCTTGTTTTCCAGATCTGATTTTTCCGGGCTGAGCTTTCGCTTTATTGTAATGTAGCGGTCCATTCCAGTCTGCCAGGTCGACCCAGCTTTTTTGTTTACGTTTTCGTTTTGTCTTGCTGGTAGTGCAGCAGTACTGTTTATTGCTTCCGGTTTTGCTTTCGCTGACTCAGTCTGAGCGTGAGCGGGTGCAGCCGATGACGAGGTAGAGCGGGCTGTCGGTCTATCTCCAGCTGTTGTTGTTGGAGGTAGCGGGGCTTCTGTCGGAGCTAAGTGAGCGGGGGAGCAGGAGCGCGCCCTTTCTTGATTTGTTGGTAGAAGAAGGTTTCTTGGGCTATGGGTTATTGACCGCTCGATGTCTGCGTTTGGGATTGTCGGTGAGACGTAGGAGAAGTACGCGTTGTTGCGTTGAATTGAGAGCCGACGTTCGTCTTGCTCGCGCTGTCGCTGAGCGCGAGTGTCGTTCTGACTCATAGTTTTATAATTTAAGATAACAAATCACTATATATTTAAGCGATCTTGCATCGCATAGAGCGTCTCTTTCGCTTTCGGATTTTTAATTTAGTTTACTTTATTTGGCGTTCACTTCACTCAAAACAACCAATTTTGTGCGGAGCTCGATAAAAAACGTCTTCACACTTCGGCGGTCGGTATTGTATCGGTACAATACAATGGAACTGACTTAATATCAAATGGACCACGTCATCAATATATGAATACCATCTCTGGTACGTAGATTTCCTACGAATTGGAATTTTATATTAAATACGATATTATCAATATTTTTATGAAGTAAATTTTGTGTTCACATTAGCATATTAAGTCATGTATATCTATTAGCAAATGTTTTAAATTTCATGTTGCTAGTTAATTACCTCTAATTAATATTAAATATTTTTTGATTTTGATCGTCGATTATCAAAACAACATAAGAACTTTTTTTAAAAAATATATCGAATTATTTAGATGCAAACCTCTTATTCTATGGTCCTTGATTTATGACATCCTATTCGCTGATTGTAAATTCGCATAGCTCCTTATATTACATCGTAGGTCATCTAGCGTATTGGCTTCCAGAGGGAACTTATAATTGAAACTAAACCATTATAACTTTCACAATGGCATATTTTGTTATGTATATCTATTAGCAATTGTTATAAATTTCTTGTTGTAGTTAATAAACGCTAATTAATATTAAATATTTTTTGATTTTGATTGTCGATTTTCAAAACAACATAGGAACTTATTTTAAAAATATATCGAATTATTTAGATACAAACATCTTATTCTATGGTCCTTGAAATACGGCATCCTTTGTTCTAATTTTACATCCGCGCAGCACCTGAAACTACATCGCAGGTCATCTAGCTTATTGGCTCCCAGAGGGTACATGTAATTAAAACAAAACCATTACAACTGTAGTGTTATTTGTTAACACAATGGGCATAAGTTTTAATTAGCATTAACGATGACGTGGCCGAGAATGGAACTTTTTTTTTTTTTTTTTTTTTGCTTTTTTTTTTATTTATTGAATCTGTTCTATGATTAAACGGCCCTAATAATTTATTCGCTGGGTTGGTAGGTCCTTTCGCCGGAGACGGGAACGGCTGCTGAGCTGGATTAGACCTCGCGCTAGGTGGTTGGGGTGCGTGTAAAGCTTGTTATGGTATTTCTCCTTAAGTTCCGTGATTGCGTTGGTAACTGATGGGATATTTAAGTCTCTTTGGATGTTTTCACTCCGAACGTACCACGGTGCCCCAGTGATGGTTCTCAGAATCTTTGATTGTGCTCGCGGTATGATGTCAATATTGCTGTTGCTGGCATTGCCCCATAACTGTGAGCCATAGGTCCAGATAGGTTTCAATATAGAATTGTAGAGCAAGACCTTGTGATCTAGGCTGAGCGGAGAACCAGAGTTGATGAGCCAGTGTAAGTTGTTGGCTTTGAGTTTAAGTTGGGTTTTTTTGGCTTCAATGTGTCTGCGCCATGTGAGTCTTCTGTCAAGGTGTACTCCTAGGTACGCTACCTCATCTGCTTTCGGGAGTGGTATGTTGTTCAACAAGAGCGGAGGACAGTCTTGTCTGTTTAGCGTAAACGTCACGTGCTTGCATTTTTGCTCGTTTACTTTTATTCGCCAGTCAGAGAGCCACTTCTCAATGTCGATGAGGTACAGTGCCAACTGTGCTGTAGCTTGGATAGGGGACCTTGAACGGCTAAGGATAGCTGTGTCGTCGGCAAATGTGGATACCGTTAAGCGACTATTTGTAGGGATGTCGGCTGTATAGATGAGGTACCTTAGGCCCAAGAACGCTGCCTTGGGGGACTCCAGCCTCAATTGTATGATCAGTGGAAGTGGCAGTGTTGCACCGCACTGCAAACTTTCTGTCATAGAGGTAAGACCTTAGAAGTTTGTGTGTGCTTTCGGGTAGGGATGTTTTAATTTTAAGCCAGACTCTGTCGAATGCTTGGGATACGTCTAAAAATACTGCTGTACAGTATTCGCGATATTCAAATGCAGTTCTTATTTCCGTTGTAATACGATTCACCTGTTCATGGCTTTCGCGAAATCCAAATTGGTGGGCTGGGATTATATTGTGGTATATCAGATGTTGATTAAGTCGGATCAGCAGGCATTTTTCGAATAGTTTCGAAATACATGAGAGTAGACTTATTGGTCTGTAAGATGTCCCATTGACTTTTGTTTTGTGCCTGTTGGTGTGAGTTGCTCTATGTATCGGCGCTGATTGTCGTCCTCTTCTTGTTTCAGAGCGTTGGCCAGTTTCCGTGTGGCTACTTTTAGCTTTTGTTTTGCAGTTGGGGATCTGGAAGATTGCCATTCTCTGCGTAAGCGTCGTTTTACGTGGACGAGTTGCTCGATTTGTACGTTGGTCTTTTTTGACTTAATTGTATTATTTGTTATTTTGGGTGTTGCAGTAAGAGCTGTTGCAGTAAGGATGGATTGCAATTCACACGTAGCTCTCTATATCAGATTCAGTATTGAGTTTTGGGCTTAGCTCAATATGTTAACTTATATATTTTTTATACCTGAGCCAGTTTGTTTTGTGAGAAGTCAATCTGAATGGTGGTTTCACGTTTTCTGCGTGACGGCGGAGGTGAATTAGTACAGGCGAGTGATCAGATGACAGATCCGGCAGACATTCAGCTTTAACCAAACTGCGGGAAATATTTTTCGTAACTGAGAAGTCGATCAGGTCAGGCAGCTTATTGAGGTCTGATGGCCAGTATGTAGGACTCCCGGGGGAAACATGGTCAAGTTTATTAGTGGCTTTTATTATAGTCTTATAAAGCTGTTTTCCTTTTGGGTTCACAAGTCGCGATCCCCAGTGAGTATGTTTAGCGTTGTAGTCGCCTGCTGCAATGAAGTGTGGCCCTAGTGCTTGGAAGAAATCCAGGAATTGAGGTTCTAATACTGTGAAACGGGGGGGCAGTATACGGCCGCTAGTGTAAGGAGAGTGTTGTCATCCAGCTGAATGTTGATAGATGTGGCCTGAAGATGATTTTCCGCAAATTCTTTGTAAAAGTGGTGCTTCATACGGTTCCTTATGAGTATGGCGGTGCCACCGTGTGCTTTTCCGTCGGGATGATTTGTACCTTAGAAATGGTAGTCTCTTATTTGAAAATTGTATTTGCTTGTGAGATGAGTTTCCGGAAGAAGCATTACGTCGATATGCTTCTCATGCAGGAATTGAGCTAGCTCAAGTTTGCGCTGTGAGACGCCATTGGCGTTCCACGTAGCTATGCGTAAGGTAGCCATTATTTATTTGATTGTTGGGCTACAAACATTTGTATCAAAAGGTTTTGATTACGCATCATGTCTTGAATGGTGGTATTCATAAATGTCATAAATTCCATCATGCTCTGTTGTAAGGCTTGCATCAAAGCTTCAGTTTTTGTTTCCTGCTGCGCAGCTGGGTTATAGTTTTGTTGTGTGTAAAATTTCATGTGGAGTTCGGGAATTTTGGGTTGGAGGCGTCATACCTGATTTTAAAACGTTTGCAAATGTTGTCTTGTTAATGTTTGATGTAGGCCAGGGAGCGAAACTTGCTGCTTTCGAGAAAATTACTTCAGGATTTGTCTCTGATGGTATCAGCGTAGCTGTTCCTTGGTGTGCCCGCGCCGTGTTCGTTCTTTTGTGAAGACGGATTTTCAGCTCTTTGTAGATTGGACAGCCTCTGTAGTTTGCTGTGTGATTGCCCCCACAGTTATTGCATTTTTTCTCGCATGCATTTTTTTGTTAGTTTGACACTGTTTGGAGTCGTGGAGATCTCCACAGACTACGCACACCGGGCGAAGTGTACAAAACGACCTCGTGTGGCCATACTCTTGGCAGTTTGTACATTGTACAGGGGCGTTACGTTTGTGATCCTACGTCTACCGTGATCCTACGGTGCAGAAGGAGCTGGAGTTTGTAAATTGGGTGAACCTCGTTTTTTCTAGGAGGCTTGTTTTCTGTTTCAAGCTCAATCTTGAAGAGTGGTTGGGGCTGCCTGTTTCTGTTTTTGATATTGAACACGCTTTTGGCGTAAAATCCCTTTTCCTTTAGCGCCTCAGTTATCTCTTCGGGCGTAACATCAGACTCAATGCCCTTCAGGACTACTTGCAGGCCCTTGCTGCTTTTAAGCTGGTAGGTGTAGAAGCCTATTTTTTGTGCGGTAAAATAGTTTGTGACTTTTCTGTAGTTGTCCTCCGTTATCGTCTGAAGTTTGATTTCATTGATAGTACCTCTTACGAGGGGAATTATATGAAAGCTATCTTTTCCAATAAGGCCAATCAAAGTATTTACAAAACCGCTTGTGCTCTTCTCGCGGATGTATATTGGCGGAGGTTTTGTTTTCTTCGGTTCGATATCAGCGGATCCCAGCGGTACGTCCTCAGCGGTATCTACCAGCAAGGCAAATCTGTTGGTATTTGCAGGGGCTACATTTTTGATCAAGGTAGAGTTGTCGCGTGTATTTTTCGGCTTGTTTTCCAGATCTGATTTTTCCGGGCTGAGCTTTCGCTTTATTGTAATGTAGCGGTCCATTCCAGTCTGCCAGGTCGACCCAGCTTTTTTGTTTACGTTTTCGTTTTGTCTTGCTGGTAGTGCAGCAGTACTGTTTATTGCTTCCGGTTTTGCTTTCGCTGACTCAGTCTGAGCGTGAGCGGGTGCAGCCGATGACGAGGTAGAGCGGGCTGTCGGTCTATCTCCAGCTGTTGTTGTTGGAGGTAGCGGGGCTTCTGTCGGAGCTAAGTGAGCGGGGGAGCAGGAGCGCGCCCTTTCTTGATTTGTTGGTAGAAGAAGGTTTCTTGGGCTATGGGTTATTGACCGCTCGATGTCTGCGTTTGGGATTGTCGGTGAGACGTAGGAGAAGTACGCGTTGTTGCGTTGAATTGAGAGCCGACGTTCGTCTTGCTCGCGCTGTCGCTGAGCGCGAGTGTCGTTCTGACTCATAGTTTTATAATTTAAGATAACAAATCACTATATATTTAAGCGATCTTGCATCGCATAGAGCGTCTCTTTCGCTTTCGGATTTTTAATTTAGTTTACTTTATTTGGCGTTCACTTCACTCAAAACAACCGATTTTGTGCGGAGCTCGATAAAAAACGTCTTCACACTTCGGCGGTCGGTATTGTATCGGTACAATACAATGGAACTGACTTAATATCAAATGGACCACGTCATCAATATATGAATACCATCTCTGGTACGTAGATTTCCTACGAATTGGAATTTTATATTAAATACGATATTATCAATATTTTTATGAAGTAAATTTTGTGTTCACATTAGCATATTAAGTCATGTATATCTATTAGAAATTGTTTTAAATTTCATGTTGCTAGTTAATTACCGCTAATTAATATTAAATATTTTTTGATTTTGATCGTCGATTATCAAAACAACATAAGTACATACTTATTTTAAAAATATATCGAATTATTTAGATACAATCCTCTTATTCCTTGGTCCTTGACTTACGACATAATATGTGCCAATTTTACATCCGCGTAGCTCCTGAAACTACATCGCAGGTCATCTAGCTTATTGGCTCCCAGAGGGTACATGTAATTAAAACAAAACCATTACAAGTTTAGTGTTATTTGTAGACTCAATGTGCATAAGTTTTAATTAGCATTAACGATGACGTGGCCAAGAATGGAACTGACTTAATATCAAATGGACCACGTCATTAATTCATGAATACCGTCTCTGGGACGTAGATTTTCTACGAATTGGAATTTTATATTAAATACCGCTTTTAAATAATTACCGCTAATTATGAAATATTTTTGATTGTCGATTATCAAAACAATATAAGAACTTATTTTAAAAATATATCGAATTATTTAGATACGAACCTCTTATTCTTTGGTCCTTGATTTACGACATCCTTTGTTGTAATTTTACATCCGCGCAGCTCCTGAAACTACATCGCAGGTCATCTAGCTTATTGGCTCCCAGAGGGTACATGTAATTAAAACAAAACCATTACAAGTTTAGTGTTATTTGTAGACACAATGGGCATAAGTTTTAATTAGCATTAACGATGACGTGGCCAAGAATGGAACTGACTTAATATCAAATGGACCACGTCATCAATTCATGAATACCGTCTCTGGGACGTAGATTTCCTACGAATTGGAATTTTAAATTAAATTCGATATTGTCAATATTTTTATGAAGTAAATTTTGTATTCACCTCAGCATCGTTAGTCATGTATTAGCAAGTGTTTTAAATTTCATGTTGCTAGTTAATTACCGCTAATTAATATTAAATATTTTTTGATTTTGATCGTCGATTATCAAAACAACATAAGAACTTATTTTAAAAATATATCGAATTATTTAGATACGAACCTCTTATTCTTTGGTCCTTGATTTACGACATCCTTTGTTCTAATTTTACATCCGCGCAGCTCCTGAAACTACATCGCAGGTCATCTAGCTTATTGGCTCCCAGAGGGTACATGAAATTAAAATAAAACCATTACAAGTTTAGTGTTATTTGTAAACACAATGGGCATAAGTTTTAATTGGCATTAACGATGACGTGGCCAAGAATGGAACTGACTTAATATCAAACATCAATTATGAATACCATCTCTGGTACGTAGATTTCCTATGAATTGGAATTTTATTTAAAAAATTCGATATTGTTAATATTTTTATGAAGTAAAGTCTGTGTTCACCTCAGGATCGTTAGTCATGTATTAGCAAGTGTTTTAAATTTCATGTTGCTAGTTAATAACCGCTAATTAATATTAAATATTTTTTGATTTGACTGTCTATTATCAAAACAACATAAGTACTTACTTATTTTAAAAATATAACGAATTATTTAGATACGAACCTCTTATTCCTTGGTCCTTGATTAACGACATAATTTGTGCTAATTTTACATCCGCGCAGCTCCTGAAACTACATCGCAGGTCATCTAGCTTATTGGCTCCCAGAGGGTACATGTAATTAAAACAAAACCATTACAACTTTAGTGTTATTTGTAGACTCAATGGGCATAAGTTTTAATTAGCATTAACGATGACGTGGCCAAGAATGGAACTGACTTAATATCAAATGGACCACGTCATTAATTCATGAATACCGTCTCTGGGACGTAGATTTTCTACGAATTGGAATTTTATATTAAATACGATATTGTCAATATTTTTATGAAGTAAATTTTGTGCTCACCTTAGCATCATTAGACACTATTAGCAATTATTTTAAATTTCATGTTGTTAGTTAATTACCGCTAATTAATATGAAATATATTTTGATTTTGATTGTCGATTATCAAAACAACATAAGAACTTATTTTAAAAATATAACGAATTATTTAGATACGAACCTCTTATTCTTTGGTCCTTGATTTACGACATCCTTTGTTCTAATTTTACATCCGCGCAGCTCCTGAAACTACATCGCAGGTCATCTAGCTTATTGGCTCCCAGAGGGTACGTGAAATTAAAACAAAACCATTACAAGTATAGTGTTATTTGTAAACACAATGGGCATAAGTTTTAATTAGCATTAACGATGACGTGGCCAAGAATGGAACTGACTTAATATCAAATGGACCACGTCATCAATTCATGAATACCGTCTCTGGGACGTAGATTTCCTACGAATTGGAATTTTATATTAAATTCGATATTGTTATAATTTTTATGAAGTAAATTTTGTGTTCACCTTAGCATATTTAGTCATGTATATCTATTAGCAATTATTTTAAATTTCATGTTGCTAGTTAATTACCGCTAATTAATATGAAATATTTTTGATTGTCGATTATCAAAACAATATAAGAACTTATTTTAAAAATATAACGAGTTATTTAGATACGAACCTCTTATTCTTTGGTCCTTGATTTACGACATCCTTTGTGCTATTTTTACATCCAAGCAGCTCCTGAAACTACATCGCAGGTCATCTAGCTTACTGGCTCCCAGAGGGTACATGAAATTAAAATAAAACCATTGCAAGTTTAGTGTTATTTGTAAACACAATGGGCATAAGTTTTAATTAGCATTAACGATGACGTGGCCAAGAATGGAACTGACTTAATATCAAATGGACCACGTCATTAATTCATGAATACCGTCTCTGGGACGTAGATTTTCTACGAATTGGAATTTTATATTAAATACGATATTGTCAATATTTTTATGAAGTAAATTTTGTGTTCACCTTAGCGTCTTTAGTCATGTATATCTATTAGCAATTATGCAAATTTCATGTTGCTAGTTAACCGCTAATTAATATGAAATATTTTTGATTGTCGATTATCAAAACAATATAAGAACTTATTTTAAAAATATAACGAGTTATTTAGATACGTACCTCTTATTCTTTGGTCCTTGATTTACGACATCCTTTGTGCTAATTTTACATCCAAGCAGCTCCTGAAACTACATCGCAGGTCATCTAGCTTATTGGCTCCAAGAGGGTACATGAAATTAAAATAAAACCATTACAAGTTTAGTGTTATTTGTAAACACAATGGGCATAAGTTTTAATTAGCATTAACGATGACGTGGCCAAGAATGGAACTGACTTAATATCAAACATCAATTATGAATACCATCTCTGGTACGTAGATTTCCTATGAATTGGAATTTTATTTAAAAAATTCGATATTGTTAATATTTTTATGAAGTAAAGTCTGTGTTCACCTCAGGATCGTTAGTCATGTATTAGCAAGTGTTTTAAATTTCATGTTGCTAGTTAATAACCGCTAATTAATATTAAATATTTTTTGATTTGACTGTCTATTATCAAAACAACATAAGTATTTACTTATTTTAAAAATATAACGAATTATTTAGATACGAACCTCTTATTCCTTGGTCCTTGATTAACGACATAATTTGTGCTAATTTTACATCCAAGCAGCTCCTGAAACTACATCGCAGGTCATCTAGCTTATTGGCTCCCAGAGGGTACATGTAATTAAAACAAAACCATTACAAATTTAGTGTTATTTGTAGACACAATGGGCATAAGTTTTAATTAGCATTAACGATGACGTGGCCAAGAATGGAACTGACCACCTTAGCATATTTAGTCATGTATATCTATTAGCAATTATTTTAAATTTCATGTTGCTAGTTAATTACCGCTAATTAATATGAAATATTTTTGATTTTGATTGTCGATTATCAAAACAACATAAGAAGTTTTTTAAAAAATATAACGAATTATTTAGATACGAACCTCTTATTGTGTGGTCCTTGATTTACGACGTCTTTTGTGCTAATTTTACATCCGCGCAGCTCCTGAAACTACATCGCAGTTCATCTAGCTTATTTTCTCCCAGAGGGTAAATGAAATTAAAACAAAACCATTACAAGTTTAGTGTTATTGGTAAACACAATGGGCATAAGTTTTAATTAGAATTAACGGTGACGTGGCGAAGAATGGAACTGATTTAATATGAAATGGACCACGTCATCAATATATGAATACAATCTCTGGTACGTAGATTTCCTACGAATGGGAATTTTATATTAAATACGATATTGTCAATATTTTTATGAAGTAAATTTTGTGTTCACCTTAGCGTCTTTAGTCATGTATATCTATTAGCAATTATTTTAAATTTCATGTTGCTAGTTAATTACCGCTAATTAATATGAAATATTTTTGATTGTCGATTATCAAAACAATATAAGAACTTATTTTAAAAATATAACGAGTTATTTAGATACGAACCTCTTATTCTTTGGTCCTTGATTTACGACATCCTTTGTGCTAATTTTACATCCAAGCAGCTCCTGAAACTACATCGCAGGTCATCTAGCTTACTGGCTCCCAGAGGGTACATGAAATTAAAATAAAACCATTACAAGTTTAGTGTTATTTGTAAACACAATGGGCATAAGTTTTAATTAGCATTAACGATGACGTGGCCAAGAATGGAACTGACTTAATATCAAATGGACCACGTCATTAATTCATGAATACCGTCTCTGGGACGTAGATTTTCTACGAATTGGAATTTTATATTAAATACGATATTGTCAATATTTTTATGAAGTAAATTTTTTGCTCACCTTAGCATCATTAGACACTATTAGCAATTATTTTAAATTTCATGTTGCTAGTTAATTACCGCTAATTAATATGAAATATTTTTTGATTTTGATTGTCGATTATCAAAACAACATAAGAACTTATTTTAAAAATATAACGAATTATTTAGATACGAACCTCTTATTCTTTGGTCCTTGATTTACGACATCCTTTGTTCTAATTTTACATCCGCGCAGCTCCTGAAACTACATCGCAGGTCATCTAGCTTATTGGCTCCCAGAGGGTACGTGAAATTGAAACAAAACCATTACAAGTTTAGTGTTATTTGTAAACACAATGGGCATAAGTTTTAATTAGCATTAACGATGTCGTGGCCAATAGAACTGACTTAATATCAAATGGACCACGTCATCAATATATGAATATCATCTGTGGTACGTAGATTGCCTACGAATTGGAATTTTATATTAAATTCGATATTGTCAATATTTTTATGAAGTACATTTTGTGTTCACCTTAGCATATTTAGTCATGTATATCTATTAGCAATTATTTTAAATTTCATGTTGCTAGTTAATTACCGCTAATTAATATGAAATATTTTTGATTTTGATTGTCGATTATCAAAACAACATAAGAAGTTATTTAAAAAATATAACGAATTATTTAGATACGAACCTCTTATTGTGTGGTCCTTGATTTACGACGTCTTTTGTGCTAATTTTACATCCGCGCAGCTCCTGAAACTACATCGCAGGTCATCTAGCTTATTTTCTCCCAGAGGGTAAATGAAATTAAAACAAAACCATTACAAGTTTAGTGTTATTGGTAAACACAATGGGCATAAGTTTTAATTAGAATTAACGGTGACGTGGCGAAGAATGGAACTGATTTAATATGAAATGGACCACGTCATCAATATATGAATACAATCTCTGGTACGTAGATTTCCTACGAATGGGAATTTTATATTAAATACGCAGTCACCGACTATCTCTCTTCGAGTGCGGACGTCTGTGTCTTTCCAATTGTGTGAGCTTTGCTTATCGCGTAATTAGCATCGCCGTTACATTGATATTTATCATCTTATCTTCTTGATCTTCTTATCAACGCGTACGTGCAAATCAAAAACATTCAATATCCATAAATTTATTAACCATGGCCCCCGGGCCACTCAATTTGGGGGATAATCGCTTTGCCAGTCTCAGCGTTAGCCCCAAAGCTAAGAAAAAAAGACCCTTTCAAAAATTACAAGTTGATTTCCCAGACCTCCCTGAAACGCAGTGCAAAAATCCGAGATATTTAGTGGTCTCATCAAAAAACTCTCCGAAAACCATATCCGACTACAACTGCTTTGCTGTCCATAGAGCCCTTAAGTATATCAGCAAAGACATCACATCCATCTCTAATCTTCGGGATGGTAACCTTCTCTTGCTGGTTAACTCCAGGGAAATTAGTGACAAATTTATCAAAGTGACTTCTTTACCTGGCTTATGCGATATCGAGTGCAAGCTCCACAACACTCTTAACTTTGTCAAAGGCACCATTTACGCTCCCTGTCTTATTAACATTCCAGAAAACGAAATTGTTGAGGAACTAAAATCACAAAATGTACACAGCGTATTTAAATTTACCAAAATGATCGACGGCACCCCCAAACCTTTTGGAAAAGTTCTCGTAACGTTCGACCGTTTCACTCTTCCCAGTAAACTAACGGTTTCCTGGCACACAGTTAAGGTGTCAGAATATATACCCAACCCGATGAGATGTAAGTCTTGTCAATTATTAGGCCACACATCAAAGCACTGCAAAAACCCACCTGCCTGTGTATCATGCAATCTCGCTCCCCACCTTCCCGTGCCATGCACTCGCATTTTCTGTGCAAACTGCACCGGCCAACATCCAGCCTCCTCACCCGAATGCCCACAATACCAAACACAAAAACAACTGCTCCACATCAAAACAAGCAAAAAATGCAGTTTCCATGAAGCTCGCACTATACTAAAACAACAACAAAACACAACAAATAACCCCACGCTTACCTACTCGACCGTCGCAAACCAAAGCACAGCATCCGTGATGCTTGTAAAAAAATCCCGAAACCCTAACACGATTACAAACACCGACTTGCCCACCAGCTCGACAAAAGTACCAGCTCCGCTCTCACCAACGTATCCCACTTCTCGGACGAACTCTTTGAATCTCGAAGAGAATCTTACTTCCTCCCCAAGCACCTCTGACAAAACTGATTTCTCTTACCTAAAAAAAACATGCATCGAACGATCTCGCTCCCTTAGGGCGGAAGCAAACGCTCTATTAGGACAAACCTACAACGACGACAACAATACGTTAATGACCTCAAGATCCAACTCAAACGAATCAATTGCTTCACAAACCTCAAATCTACAAACAAAAATCAACACAACAGACTCAGACACTATGGACGATCCCGATTCCTAGTCCTGATCCTCTCACCCTTACCTTAATATACACACACCACAAATTAATAACAGTCCAACAAAAAACAATAAATAAAAAAAAAAAAATTTTAATCATGACAATTACTATATTACAATGGAACATCCACGGCATTTTAATAATTACAACGAACTGACACTACTCATAAAAAGACCATGCACCCGATATTGTATTTTTGCAGGAAACCAACCTTCCATGTAATTCTACAAATTTTATTTGCCCCAAAGAATATAGTGGTTACTTCCACAATTTTTCTTATAACACCTCAGCCAAACAAGGCATTGGTGTTCTTATTAAAAGGAATGTCCCACATACATACCGTAACATTA